>NC_135313.1:62056053-62246053 GCF_048772815.1 Callospermophilus lateralis | reverse complement strand
AAGTAACTCTGTGTCTATGCTAATGCATAGACCTCCAGGAGGCATAGAGCTCCAACACCCCAGCTCTCTCTCAGAAGGCAACTCCCATGAGCTCTCAAGGTTGACAAAAAGCTCAGCCCTCTACAGCAAGCTGAGAGCTCCTACACAGGAGTCAATGAGTCCTGATTACTGTTTCCCTGTGATACTTTTTTTCTCATTGTTCAAAAGGTTCTTAGCAATATCAGGGCTTTAGTACCAGTCAACTACTTTCAGACTACAAGTAGATGACCTACATGAAGGCAATAGAAATAAAATTTACCCCAAAGTTTCCATCAACTCTTCAACCCACTTGAATCTGCTTCTGTTTCTGAAATTCTTTTCAAAGGGCCCAAATCACCCCCCAAAATTTCACACACCCAAATATCTCCAGGAGCTCAAGAAAGAGCACCAAGTACTTATGACAGACCTGGCACTGTGCACATAAAGATGAATAGCACAGGTCCTTCTTCACAATCCATGGAAAGTTTGGGTGTGTAAATCAACACGTACACAGTGTAATTGTGTGTACATGCTACAAAAAGCCATATCATCAGCATGCTGTAATTATTGCATAAGGTTTCAGCAGTTCCACTTGGTCAGGGAAAAAAAAAAAAGGCAAATAATGAACAGTAATCTCAATTTCCTGAGCATTTAAGGACTCCCCAGGCACTGTACCACCTCTGTCTGCTTTACATGCCTGATTTTATTCCATCCTCCAGCAAGCCTGTGAAGTCAGTAGTATAGGCCCACTGTATTAACAAGAAACTAAGGAAGAGAAGGCTAATGCAGAGTTGGCAATTCCACCCAGATGTACTCCACTTGAAGATGTGGCATTCGAACTGAGTATAAAAAGAGGGTGGAGAAGGGACAGAGGGAGGGCAAGAGTTCTTGAATGGCAATGTGCAAAGAAAGGCTCAGGGGACTAAAAATATTCTGGAATATTCACAATTTCAGAATTGCATCACTCAGTTAAATCCTTATCAATCTGGTAAGAAGCACATATTTTATTTTAAAATACCCTATGTAAAAATAATACAATATCACTTTTTTCCATTGTCACTTTTACGAATCTTTTATGTGTGTGTGTGTGTGTGTGTGTGTGTGTGTGTGTGTTTTCTAACTCACATACATTCTCCAATCTGTGTCTTTCCAATAAAGTAAAGAGCATCTCAGGAAGTGGATGTACCACTAGTAGAGACTTTAATGGTTGGTTCTGGAGAAAAACTATACAACCTTGAGGGCAGATGAGGTTACAGAGAAAATGACTAAGCAATTAACACTTTGTCCATCAATAATGTTCTCAGGTAGTCTAAGGGAAAGATTTCATAATAATGTGAATCCTTGGCATATGGCTCTTTTTTAAAGGATTTTATTTATTTATTTATTCATTATTTATTTATAACATAGAACCTAATATTTCAGCTCATATAACATATGGAAACCTGGAAAAAAATTCAAGATTACTAAGAAATAAAAGAGGTCCGTCAAATACACTGCATGTCAATCTAATTTATTTTGACCAAATTAAAGATTTCCTAAAGAAATATACTGCTCTGTCATTAAGTACACTGGCAATTCCACCCCATAGAGCCATGTGCTTACCAGACATTCTGCGTCACAGCCACTAGGCGGGATCTCAACTAGTTCAAAACTCTCAAAGACCATCAGGAGCAATGCAGAACAAATGGAAAAACAAGCAGTCCTCTCACTGAGCTAGGAAAAATCAAACTCTGTCTTCTTGGTGATGTTAAAGTTTTGCCAAACACAAGGGAAGACAAGCAAATGCTGAGGGACCAAACTGCAATCTAGGGGCATTTCTACCCCAAAGGAGTAAAGAAATAAATCAAGAAACACTGAGGAAATGAGTCCTATGCAACAAACATAAAAGGACAACTGAAATGTTGGAACAGTTTTGAAACATCTTATAGCATTATTTACAATAAATAAATTCAAGATGCTGGGCTGTTTAGTCTTCTTGACTATTTGCTCTTCTGAAACATCCTGCAAAATGTGTTTAATCCAGAGAAGGGCAGCCTGGCTCAAACAGGAATTTACTGTGTGATGTTAAAGGCTTAACAAGTTCCATAAAGATTAAGGCAGAGAATAAAGGAATCCCTTGTAGCAGGAGGGTCCATCTCTATGAAAGAAAGTTTCAGAAGAGAAATCAGATTACTATGTTTTAAAATATAAGTACAAAATTGGATCCTTGAGTGGGCTAGGGTAGACCGCAGGTGGACAGCATCCTTTCCAGGTCTGAGATGATGATGCCACACACAACCAGGTCTGTACAAAGGGATCTTCCCAGGCAAGGCATTCATGTGGTACGCATCATTAACATTCTGCTCTAGGGAAAAGAACACTGAGCTCCATGATCACTACCCAGGATATTTCAAAGTAACAGAATGTAAGAAGGAAGAAATGAATTCAACAGACAGACAACCTAGATTGCAAGGCAATAACACAGGAATAAAGAGGAAACACTAAAGTTAATTCAAAGCCATTTGCTTCTGTTTATAGGATTAATCTTTCTAGGTAAAAATCTCCTTAATCTTCTTTACTGATAATCTTTTAAACAGCACAAACAACTTGTTCTACAACTAAAAAGGAAGCTCATGCAAAATTCAATAGCTCTGCCTGGTTTAGACTGGTGCTAGCCGGATATTCAAATCCTGAGAGGTCAGCTCAACCTACAGTGCAGAATATTGGCTCAGCTTCTGAATGAGGCACTGCCAATTTCTTTTGATTTCGGTTTTACTTCATTTCCTTTGATGACAGAGCCCACACCTAACAAGTACAATGAATCTTATTAACAAAAATTTTCCTCTGCCTCCCAGTTGTCTACACTTTCCTTTTTCCCCCTTGGACAGACACTGTCTCCCACTAACAGGATAGAAATCCGGGGGCCAGAGCAGGGTTCCCTTGAGACTAGAAGTACCTTCCCAGTGTCCTCACACAGCCTCTCCCCATCCACAAACAAAGCTTTGTCAGGATTCAAACCAGGTCATTAACTCCTCCACAAAGTTTGACATACCTTTTGGAAGGATCTTTTTGAAGACACAGTGAAAGTAATTTTCTAAAGGACTTGCCATACTTTTTCATCATTTCTTTATCTTCTACTCCGGTTTCTAAAGTGGGTGGATCATTTTGCAAAGTCAACATTAACACCTGCAGCAGAAACAAGCATGAAGACAGAACCTCAGTATAGCAATTGCTACAGTGGAATTTGTCATTTTTTACAAAAGCATCAAAAACCCAGGTGACTCAAAATGGGGTAGGGAGGAAGAGCATGAGAAGAAGATTACCACTAAATAGGGAAGAGAGGAGGGAGGGAGAAGGGGAATTGCAAGGAAGATGGAAGGAGACCCTCATCGTTATACAGAATACATGTATGACTACGTGAGGGGGAAAAAAAAAGAAGTGTGTCACATTAGATGGGGTAGAGAGAAGTGATGGGAGGGGAAGTGAGGGGTTGGGGGATAGGAAGGACAGCAGAATAAAATAGACATTATTATTGCTGTATGTATATACGTGACTGTATGACCAATGTGATTCTGCAACCTGTACACTCAGAAAAATGAGAAATTATACCCCATCTGATTCAAATGTATGATATGTCAAGATCATGGTACTGTCATGTGTAACTAATTAAAACAAATTTTTTAAAAAGCATCAAAAATCCTCCTTCATTAGGTACAAACATGCTTTTCCAAGAGTTTTAACTTTCCAAAAATTGTGTACTAAAAGCTTTCATTTCCCTCTGCCAATCTGTTCATGTACCCTTTAACCTTTTTGTTGCTCCACTGACAGAACTTACAAAATGTGCTGTATGTGTTAAAAATGATGTTCCAAAAGCAACCAGGACAGGGCTTTCTGGGAACTGGCTCTCACAGGGCCTCAAGGAGCACGTAGCTCCAGCCCTGTCTGGTTGGGAAAGAGAGTGTGGAGGGGAGAGAAAGGCACATTCATGTGTGCAAGCCATTCATAAGCAAGGACCCACCCGTCCGCAGGGCTTCTGTAACATATTACCAAACCTAAAAATAAAATCACAGCATCCCAGGAGGTAACATGATTTCCTTTTGGGAAAAAAAAAAAAAAGAGAGAGAGAGAGAGAGAGACAGAGAGAGAGAAAATTGCTAAAAAGGCTTGGCAAAATTGAGAAAACAAGATACTGAAAGATAGCCAGAATATAACTGAGTTATGAAAAACCATAATAAGTCCAAAAGGCCATGCTGCATTGGGGGCGCGGGCGGGGGGTGGGGGGAGATAGACAGAACAAAATGAAATACAATTTCTAATCATAACGGTAAAAACTCCACTCTTTTGCACTAACTTTAAAATTATTTACTTTCAAAAAGTAGAATGTGTAAAAAACCACTGACCTACAAAATGAGTAAACCTTATTAATGCATAAATCAGTCCTAATTTATGCAAATGCTATACATGTCAAGACTCTTTTCAAACACTTTCAGATGTGTGAATAGATGAAGGATGAAAGTGACAGTTTATTGTTTGTGGAGGATAATAGCCAAAAGCAGAATGGAGGTGCAGATTCTGAAGAATCGTCCTAATGGGCTTCAGGCTGGGATGGCAAATGCCCTTTGGATTCAGATGGGAGGTGCCAAGCAATGAGAAAAAAAGAAAATAAGAAGAAAAACTGGGTGAAAGAAAAAGTCCTCAGAGTGATTTCAGTACTTTATCTCCAAAAGGGTCACTTCTATTGTTCATACTTGGATTTTAAATGTTCTGCTAATAATCAGGTATGGACAGAGAGACAGATAGACAGACAGACAGACACACACACACACACACACACACACACACACTCTAAAATCTTAACCATGTTAAAAATATAAAATGAAATATATATAGGAGGAGTAGGAGCATAGATCAGTGGTAGAGAGCATATGCTTAGCATTCACAAAGCTATAGGTTCAATCCTCTGCACCAAACAATAAAAAACAAAGAAAGTAACTATACTAAAACCTTAATATAGATTTTCTGTGATTATGAGATTATGGATGGTTATTTTTCTTCTTTGTTCTTATTTATACTTCCAAATTTTCTAAAATAATAAATTATTACTTTTTGGAGGGAAGAAGGGTCCTGTAGCTCAGTCCCAGGGCCTTGCACTTGCTAAGCACGTGCTCTGTCACTCAGTTACCCCTACCCCTACTTCTTTTGAATCAGCAAAGCTATTTAACTTGTTTATCCTTGGTTTTAATGTTTTTAATTCTCCTAATTTTTTCCCAATAAACATGAAATATCCACAGACCATATTCCTTTTAAAATATCTTCATAATTTCCATTAAACTATTTTAGCCTCAAAACTAAACCCAGTTGAGAAAATTAACCCTTATGCTACCAACTAAGAACTAAGAAAAATAATGACTATGGTCTGATAAAAGAACAACAAAATCCTGAAAATAGCATCCAAAGTACATGTTGCTTTGTGAAAGCATTGTGATTTGCTTACATTAAAGGAGCCACCAATGTTACACTATAAAGGCAGGGGTGACAATGGTGTAGATCGTGGGGGAAAAAAAAAAAAAGATCTTAAAATTTGGGAAATCCATCTGCAAAGATGACATCACCATAATCTACTCTTAGACTTTCTTTGAGGACCTGGGATTATGTTATGCTGCACTCAAAAGATTAATGACCAGCATTTGTCATAGCTATAGACCTCTATGAACCAATCTGATCACATTCTTTCCTCAAGTCTGTGCTAGCAATGCAAATCAAATTTCAAAGCTGGGAATTGTACTACTTTTGTCCACTCTGTCCACTGAGAAAAATCAAACAATATTCAACTTGACTGCACCCCTCCAATTCATTCTCCTAAGGTCTGAGAGAAAAATAAATTTGTTCAAGAGCATTAAAGAATAGATGCCATTCAATCACATTTCAAATCCAACATATTATTTCCAATAGTAATTACTTTCATAGGAGGGTATTTGTGATAAGGCGCTGCTCCTGTTGCTAATTCAATGGCCGTTATTCCAAAACTCCACATGTCAGCCTTGAAGTCATAGCCTCTCACCTAAAAGAAAAAAGACAGAAAACAAAAAACAATAATGATGGAGCAGGCATGTTACACATCACAAATTCCATATTTTTGTCTGAAATCCAGAGTTGTTTATGCATAACTTCCACATCAGTTTGCTAAGGTCTAGCAGTTAGAAATTGAATCTACGATACATGATGCATTCTACTAAAATGACTGATGTGAGTGAAATGCTAGTGTGTTAATGATATTACTAACTGCACTGTATCAACCAAGATAACCTCTATTTTTTTTTACCTGTTCCATGACTTCAGGTGCCATCCAACATGGGGTGCCAACAAATGTTTTTCTTACTTTATTCCTTGTAACATCACCCCCTGTTGCTAAGAATGCACTTACCCCAAAATCTGAAAGGAAAAAAAAAAATCAACATTATTTTGGGTAAGACATTATTGATTATAAATTCTGATTCTTTCAACATAACTCTTCTGATGAGCATTACAGTGGCAAGGAATCATTGCAAACATGTTCCTGGAGATCTCTCAGTCATACAAGGGGGGTGGTCCTATCATCTGCCATCCTGCACACCCTAACAGGTCAGCAAGTCCCCTGGCACCAGAGCTCAGCATAACAAATTATGTTTTCTTCTGAAAAGTTATCAAAGTCATAATGTATCATAAAGAATTTCAACACAAATGAAAATATAAACATTTCCAAAGTACCGAATATAAAGTTGTTTGATCTTTAGACAAGATTAATTTTAGAAAATCATTTTTAAGAATATCACTGGAGAAAGTGAAACTATGTGCTAAGGTATGTGGTATGGTTCCTTTTCATGTTTTTTTTATTATGATCTTCTAGCTGCTTTAATTCAAAGTTCTCAATGTATAGAGAGATAATGTTTTAAAAATAAAAGAGGAATAACATCCATCTTTCACATTCCAATATCCTTGCCTTGACAGTGTTCATCAACATCTTAGCAAAATTGTAACAGCAAATGCACAAACCCTCAAATACAAAGCCAACAAACTTAGGTTTGTCCACATGCAGCAATCAACACAAATGAAAAACTCAGTATTTTTTTTTCTCATGTTTGCTTTCCGAATGATCTTCCTAAGTAGAGATGGAATGGTTTGTAGAATCAAAATAACACTTATTAACACCCATTATAAAGTTCATTGTGTGAGATTAATTAAGCACACTGTAGATGCAGACAAGCATATATGTAAGAATTATCTCTATATACAACAAGAGAGAGGAGAACACTTGGTGTTTATTAATGCATGAACTCATAAGTACATGTTTATATAAAGGTCAAAAGTAATTAATATATTAAAGACTAGTATATTTAGTAATAGCCAAGTCAAAGACCCCTGGATAGTGAACTGGTAAATAGTAATAAGAAAGGGTAGTTAACACCTCAACACCAAACACATAGAATACTGTGGAATATGGCTCCTGCAAACAGCTTTAATGTAATTCTCCTTTACCAGTTCCCTTTGCTGACTGTCAGAATGATAGCAATTACTAAACAACCTAAGTACAAACCAAGGTCAAAATGTATTAACATTTGCTTTAGGCCTATAATATTAAGTTATGTAACTGGGTGATTTAATACATGATAACCAGTTCCCTAAGTAGAAACATGTTGACAGTTTCATTTTATTTACATTTAAATATACTCTACTCCCAAAAGGATTTCAATTACAAGTAAAAGAAATGAAAATTGACAAATGGAATTTTTGTTCCAACTACTACTCTGATGTTAATATTAAACATTAAGCAAAAGTACATTTTGGAAAAAATAATTGCCATATAATTTAACTTGCATATATAAGTCCAACTCTACAACTCTTTAAATTTTTATCAGAAAATTTAAAGAAATTTTATCAGAAAACTGAAGTCTTGTGAAAAGAAATCTGTAGAACTAGTCAATCAAGTCTCTTGTGGGCAGGAGAATATATAATCCATCCTCTTACAGATAATTAGGTGAACTGAACCATTTGTAGGCATCTACTATTTTTGGTTAGAGAAAAAGAATACAAAAATGCTTTCAAAAATATTAAGTTCAGTGAATTCAACATTCGATTTTTATTGAAATTATTTTATAACATGATAGCACAAATAAATATATATAATCTGTAAATAATTAAGGATATGAGTAAAGGTTGCTTTAATGAAAAATATATTCATCTTAATGTAGCTAAAGCAACCCTGGACCCTAAAGTCTCTTCCTGAAAGGTATAATCCAGATAAAAATCAAAAATTAACATTATATATCTTTTCAATTCCTTAAAAATACTATGTGCTTACATTAGATATTTTAAAGGCTGGCAAAACAGCTGAGCAAGATATATAGTAGCATTTCATTTTTGACAATATCCCTTCAATATATCGTTCGTGATTCACATATTTATTCATAGCCTCCACTTAGAACATTCACTTTAAAGTTATAAACAGATGGTTAAATGTCTTAAAGCTCAGAACAAAAATTCCAGAAGCAGAAAACACCAATCCTAACATCCACTAGCTCTTGGGAGCAGAATAAATACACAATTTGCTCCTGTGCATGGCTAATGTGAATAGGGAAAGATTTATATGTACAGAGACACGGAACATTTTAACCAACGTACATAGTGTGCTTGTACAAAGAGGAAAATTGGTATATTCTGCTGAGTTAGCTTACATATGACAGTGAGAACAGGGTGGCAGAACAGCAGAGTGAAAGCCACCCTTGCTTCCTAAGGGGCATGTCTATGTGACCAAAGGAAATACTGGGTCAGAGACCATGAGCACTTCTCTAGCAACATAAAATCAAAGCTCCAAGTAGAGTGAGCCAGCCCATCTTTCTACCTGCAGAACAACTGGAGAATATGGATAATAAAAGGGACTTTAAAGAAGCTGTCATCCTAGTAAGTAAAGGGCTCCAACATCGTTTGAGCCCATCCACTTCTTCCCTTCCCTCCAGCCACCGCCTCAGTGTCAGTCAGCACTCCTTGCCAAGATGCCTATGGCAGCCTCCTAAGTTCCCACTGCCTGATCTCCCCAGATCTAGGCTCTAGCAACCAGGCTTTTCTGGCCCAGACCTGAGCCCTCTATAAAAGTCTTTAAAGTGTACAACAACCCCCAGGGTGAAGTCGAAATGTGTTCGCCTAACACATAAACCTGACCCCTGTCATCTCCCACCTCACCTGTCACTACTCCCAGCTCCAGCCAGTGGCCCATACATAGCCCCACTCAGCTGCTTACTTTTCACTCCTGACCCCAGTGCCTACTTAGCCTCACCAGTGATGCCACTGCACATGGTGCTCATCATCCATGCACATCAACTTGTCCACTATGGAGAGGACACCAGCAGAGGGCATTCTGCATGTCCTGAGTGACAGAAGCAGTTTGGGGATCCTGACCTTGTAATTCTGTCAATGTGCATCCATCACCTTTATTTAATTTGTCAAGAATCATTTAAGCAACACTGTTCATTGTTTTATTTTTGATGTTTCAATGCTAAGCCTTGAGGAGGATCTACAGGATTTTGAGATACAGTTATCTGATTTTAAGAGTGTTAGATCTATCAGGAAACAGCATGCAGTGACAAGTGAGGGTGGAGAGTCACAATGCTTAAGACTGAACAAGGGACTTAACCTTGTCCATATCTGAATGGGCTTCCGTTTCCTCATCAAGCTACTGTTCTCTGCCTTCTAATCAACCATGTATGTGGGCTGAGGGGTCAGCATTAGCAATTTTCTGAGGTAAATAAAAAGAGAGAGAGAAAGAGAGATAAAGATGTGTTTCCCAACTATAAGAATGTCACCCTCTTGGGCTGGGGATGTGGCTCAAGCGGTAGCACACTCACCTGGCATGCGTGGGGCACTAGGTTCGATCCTCAGCACCACATAAAAATCAAATAAAGATGTTGTGTCCATCAAAAACTAAAAAATAAATTTTAAAAAAATTCTCTTTCTCTCTCTCTTAAAAAAAAAAGAATGTCACCATCTCAGTAGGATAAGACATGAAATAATCAACAACAGAAAATATAAAATTTAACACTATGTTGTCTGTGTAGAGGTGCAGGGACTACGACTATAATGGTCATGGAAGACTGTAACTGAAGTGGGCCTTGGACCCAACCCTGCAAATGAGGTGAAGATCTGATAGTCAAGCCTAACAGGAAATGAATTCCAGACAAAGACACAGCATGAGCAAAGCACAAGTGTGGAGCCAAGAAGAAAAACTGTCTGACAGCTGCCAGGGTCAAGAACTCAAATACCTACAGGGGCCAGGCAGGAAAATAAAGGAGGAAGGAGGGTCCTGAAACCAGCAGCAGGAGCCCAGTGATCAGGGCACTTGATACACAGTATCAGTACAGCTGAGTGCTGGGCCCCTTGGGGACCCTGGAGCCCATTCTCCCCCACTCAGGCCAAAGGCAGGCTTCTGCCATGAAGCTGAAGAAGAAAGTCAGCATCAGGGAAATGGGGACCTGATGTCCCCAGATCTCCCAGTTTTCCCAGAGAAGCCGGACATAGCAATCTTTATGTAAAAGCACCCGTTTTTGTTGTTGTTGGCAACAAATCCATTAAAATGTATGAAGAAGAAACAACTGGGAAAGCAATTCCTCTGGCCTAATTTAGTCTGCAAAACTAGTCTGCCAGCTGTGATGTTCTGATGTCTAAAATTTACCTAAAAATACTTCAACATATACTGAGTGACATTATGCTGGCAACCCTACAACTCGAGTGGTCAGCTGGCCTTCTAACCAAGAATGCCCAGCACTGAGGGGTTCCGGCAGCACTTGATTCAGGACAGCTGCTAGAAATATTTCTATTATCCATATCTGAATACAGACAAGTATGGTCCAGGTGAAATGTCAAAAAGGGATGGTTACTAAGGAGAACAACACCATGATGCAGGTCACAAGTGGGCTTTCCATTAGCAAAAACTAAGTTTTCCACACACTGAGAGCAGCTGAAAAATTTTTAGACATTCCCCCCACCCCTGCAGGTATAGAATAAAAGGATCTAGTCAGGCCCATGTATAAACTAAACCCCTAACCATTTCTATGTGTATTTGGATTCCTGATGCCAAAGATAAGGGCAAAGGAAAACTGCATCTGGAATCCTGAATTGTCTGCCTCAAGTAAATTTCTCATTCGCCTACAAGAAAAAAGAGCTAGGATTGCCTTGGGTTTAGAGAACAAATTGTGAGAACCATTTAGGGGCTTGCTTGCTAATCAAGGCAAAATTAGAGTGAAAACTGATTTCCTTAAAGTCTAAGAGGGAGGTTATGCATGAGTAAGGAACAATCCTCACCTACCTCAGATTTCTATGGCATCTATAATTATCTTTGAAAAGGAACCTGAATTGTGCATGGAAAAAAACTGGCTCCAGGTTGATTCGATTGGTTAGAGAGTAACAGAATCAATGCTTGATAGTTCAGCATTTCCTAAAGGCAGACACAAAGGGTTAAGAGAGACAGTGATTCCTTCAGTGCTCTAGGGGTTAGTTAGGAGACAGAGAGAGCCCTACTGGTTTTAGGGGGCCCTGCGAGTTTCTGGCTGTAGAGCAGCCTCATTTCCCCAAAGGCAAGGCTTTATAAAGTCAGGAAGCACTGGGAAGGACAGTTGAAGAGCCCAAACACAGTGTGAGCATCAGGAAGAGAACTTGTTGCCCTTTCTCTCTAGAGAAGAAAATGTGGGAAAAGTAACCATGCAGGGGTATTCAGAAGAGGAGAGGGCAGTACCGATTGCAGCCATAACCCAGCAGTAAAATCAACAGGGCTGATATGAGAAGGGATACTCTGGTAAGGGGAAGGATCACACAAATTCTTGAGAAAACAGGACAACTTAGTGGATATAAGAATTTAAAAAGAAGAAGGTATAAAAAGATTAAATGACTTGGGCTGCGGCTGTAGCTCAGTGGTGGAGCGCTTGCTGAGCATGCATGAGGCACTGGGTTCAATCCTCAGCACCATATAAAAATGAATAAATAAAATACAGGAATTGTGTTCATCTACAACTAAAAATATTTTAAATTAAAATTTAAAACAAAAAAAAAAAAAGATTAAATAACTTGCCAAGGAACACACAGCAAGTTATTGAGGACATGAATAAAATCCACAGTCCTTCAAAAAGGAAGCTAGCCCCTTAGCTCATAGACTCCTTTTCAGGAAAGTTCAGTGTATTTTTCTTCACTGAAAAGGAAGTTCAGAATAGGATAATGGAGTTAATATTCCACAACTCTAAGCTCTTCCCTGAGTAAAGATCAAGTTGTGATTACCCAACTCAGGAAAACTAGTTTGAGGTTCTCTGGTTAATCCTCAATGTCATATTTATATCATCAAAAACAATCCCTTTGTAATGTGATTTGCTGCCCAGTTTTTTTGTTTGTTTGTTTGTTTGTTTTTCCCTCCGTTTCTTTCTTTCTCATGAGGGACTCTCAAGACTTCACTGGCAAAACTGAAATTTACTGCAAAACACCCAGGACCATTTTCAGCACTGCCAGCACCCAGCCCCTGGGAGCAGTATGGATTTCCTTAAAATTAAAATGTTGCAATCCCAAGAAGCATATAAAGAAGTGCACTGTGACTTACATTATGTAAACTGAACAATAATGGGTATAAAGCAGAAGCAAATATTTTCTTAATTCTGTTAGGAGTAGACCATAGTAAGCATTTTCAACATATTTCATTCTTTTCACACTGTATTATATCAGGACGTTGTGTCAGGGTCACGCTGCTGCTCAGTAACAGCAGTGTGCACTGCCTGGGCTTAGACACACTGTGGGCTGGCAGGATTTTGCTTTAGACACAATCCTGACCTCCCTGTGACAGCTACCGTGGGAAAAGATAGAGGGTGAGTACTGCACAACCTGAACAACATCAACAGGAGGAGCATGCTCCTACGCCAGACTTAGAACTGGAAGTGCCATTTTCCGCTGGGAATTCCCCCGTGAGAGAGAAAACACCCAGACCAAGGAGAGCCCTGGTCATGGAACGCAGCTGCAGAATCAGAGGGCTGCCTCTTTCCACTGCAATCCAGCCTGCTAGTCCATCCAGGTCACTCTTCCTAATGTCCAGATCTCATCATGGCACTCTTTGGTCAAAACTTTCTCTTTCCTAGGCACAGAATAACAAAGAAGCTCAGCTCAGGCCATTACACAGCCTGTCTATGGGTGACAATAGCCTTCAGACTGCAATGTTTATCCAGTTGTCACATACTTTAGCCAAATGCTTCTTTAACGCAAAAGATCACCATCTCTCAGGTTTATTTTCTTAATATATTATCAAATTCAGTCTTTATCTACCAGTGGTTGTTTGCTTTATTTTTGTTTTTGAATTAAATTGGAGCAACTTTCCACCTTCCTGGAGCCTTGCCATCATTGAAATGTCATCAGACCTCTGGCCCCTGAGAACCAAGTCTGAATGGCAACGGGGAGCTACATCCTCCTTCACTCCCGCAACCGGAGGCAGGAGAGAACCTGGTGGATGCCTGAAGAGTCCAGATGGACACTGTGCCTTGATCAGTAGAACTCAGCACAACCCAGGGCAAGTAGCAGAACACAGAGCCAAGTCAGGATGTGGCAAGACCTGGGACAAGAGCCACCAACACTCACTGTGCTGGCTTCCTTCTTGAAGTAATGCCACCTCGCTCACAGCAGCAGTTTCCCCTCTATTATCACAGTGGCATTTCGGCACATTGTGAATGTGAGCCTGTCCGAAGGGCAAACAATGACACATGTGGTGTAGCATAAGTGGCCCTCATTCAGAGGCACTGTGGGGTCCTGCCCAAAGATCCCTAAGACTAAAAAGAAAAGAAGAGGCAGCAAAGAGAAGATCCAGGAGTAGAAAGGAGCCACGTTTCCACTCTGAGGAACACTCCAGAATCAAACAGGCTGGAAAAGTAAGTCGCAATTACATTCCCTACTAATTTACCTAACTTCTTTCAGCAATCGCTTCTCAAGCTTTAAGATGGGGAGCTTAGAACACAGCAGGTTCTCAATGCTATTAGTCTTTGTAGCACACACTCCGGCTGGCTGACAACCCAGCATCCACACCCCATTCTGCTCTTCCAGTATCATTTTTGCCAGTCTACAGGGGATGAATCTTACTGATCTAAGTTAGTGATGGCGCTTGGCCTCTCATAGTGTCTGAGGGTCTGCCCTGGTTCAGACCTGTGAAATCTAAGTGGAATGCAGTGTATCTGCCTGTGGAGAAGTTTTCCTCCTGAATAAAAGAACGGCCCCACAAGACTCCTTTGCTTCCCACTCCCTTTCCAGTGCGGGAACAGTCATGTGAAGAGATGATGCTGTAGCAAGAGCAGCCCAGGAAGACAGATGCTGTCCCACACACTGGGGGTGCAGGGGGAAAGCAGGGAAGAGCTCAGGATGGCTGGGATTTCCCTAGGCCAGTGCCCCAGACTTCTTGTTACGGGAGATAACCAAATGTTTTTGTTGTTGAACCTCATCAAGTCCTCTCTTATTTACACTCAGAGGCTTCCTAACTCTTACTCCTGCCTCCCCCTTCTTTTCCCCAGGCCAGTCATGTTTCTTTGGACCTCCCAACTGCGTAGCCACTGCAAAGGCCAAAGTCATTTGTAATCTCCAAAAGAACTTGGTAGAAATCAGGTGGAAAAAAGAAGTTGAGCACACAGAGCTATTTCAGATTTTTAAACAGCTCCAGTATTAAGCATGGCTTTTAATGCCAAAGGCAGAAATCAAAATAAATGCAGAGGTATCTAAAAGGGGCTGGGGCACATGCTGCAATAAAAGTTTAATTTACTTTTTTTTTCTCCAAGAGTTTCTATTTAAGTCAATGCTTACCCACCCCCCCATTCACCCCCACCCCCAAAAAAAACTCAAAAAAATAAAAAGCACACAATAATACATTTCCAGGAAACAGGAAAAAGCAACATCTTCAATGTTCTAATCTGGAATCTTGCTGTTCAAAATGGGATCCATAGACCACAATCAGCATCACCTGGGGGCCTAAGACACGAAAACCTCAGGTTCCACTCCAGAGCTGCAGGATCAAGATCTGCACTGCAACAAGAACCTCAGCTGGCCCAATACACATAGGAGTGTAAAAGCCTCCTAGCAGTGCTTCAGCATGACTCATAATGTCTGGAAGACTCCAATGCACAGCCAACTACACAGCTTCCGTCTTTCCCCTCTTGGATGAAGAAAACCATGGCCACAAAAAGAGAGTACAGGAAAAAATAATCTATGGATGCACATTCATGTATTTTATGACATGTTCTTTGCTAAATACAAGGGCATTACAAAATATGAGTCACATCCCACATAGAAATCTCAAACCCAGTGACTCTCCACTGTCTAGTGTGTCCAGTAGGACAAATAAACCCATACACATGACATGCCTCATGAGAATACTCAGATGTTTACAAAATCTTTTTAGTAAGTACATGAAAACAATTCACAATCCCAACATTTACTAACTATCCATCACTCATGGCTGCTCAGGGGAGATGCTATGACACAGGGAGAGAAGAAGCTAGGTGAGCATCATTCTCAGCAGAGGTATATGCAGCACTACTGCTTTCTCTCCCATCATGAAGTCCTCTGATGAATCAAGGGTGATATCATTATCTTATCAGAGCAAAAACCTTGGATATGTTCATCTTTTAAGTGATTCAGTAAGTATGTTGGCACCTGACCTACCATTAGCAATCAATTACTCACACACCACCTGTCCTGCTCAGGACAGCCAGGTGGCCCAGGAGGACCAGACAAAACCAAAAACAGTCCTCCAACACCCTCACTGACTACCCAATCTCCTCTGACCTTTTCAGTAGGTTCTTGGCTTTCATCCTGCTTATTCCTTCTTTGTAAGCCAATGGTGCCCCATGGCCTTATTTGGCTCTTTTGACTGTGGCCCCCATCCACAGCATAGTGTCCAAGGCATCTGCCCCATCATTTGGGATTTCCTGAGTCTGTACCCTGGAGAGTCACTAATCAACTGTTCTGGACAAATCTATCTTCCCCATCAACGAATGAGGAAAGGCTGTTCTGATTTTCTTTGAAACGTGGGAGAATGATAATTTCACAGCTTCTACTAGCAGCAAAAGGAGGCAAGAAATCAGAAGACATCATCTTTTTATTCCCTAAGGTATATCTTCATCTGTAAAAGTACGAAAACCACCAAAAAGAAAGCCTTTGCATGCTTGGGGTCTCAGCTGGGTAGGTTCTAGACATTGCCATCATTCAACAAATTTCCTTCAAATGTGGCCTGGAAGGCTGGAATCCCATGCTAGTTTTCTCAAGTCCAATCGCAAACAGATACATGTGGTCAAGAGGTCACTATCAACTTTTTATTAAATATGATACTTACCATGAACAAAGGAAAACCAAGATAATCCCCAAATCACAAGTTCATTATTCTCTGACTCCCAGTAGGTAGGAGGGATATTTTAAAGATGCTCTGATGACAACAGCCACAGGACAGACATTTAGCTTAATACCTTCTCCACGGCCAAGATCATTCTCTGATCTGAACGCTTTAAAATATTCCTGAGAGAGTCAGCTAATGACCATTTTGATGCAAGAGAGGTCCTTGGAGAACGTGTTGTCAACCTTCCTTATTTTACAGCTGAAGGAACCAAGCCCTGGGGCAACTGAACTGTCAAAAAGTATAGAGTTAAGTCACAGGGGAGGTGGTGGTGGGGAGCCTACTGGCAAGGACTGAAGTGAAGTCTGAGGAGATGTGAGAGTGATCAGCTTTACGACCTTCAGAATGACCTCAAACAAGTCCACAGGTACTCAGCAGTCATCAGTCCCCTGTCTGTAGGCCTGCTCTGCTAAACTGTCAGAACTGTTGTAGGAGGCCACTAGATGAGTGTATTATACAGGTGCTATCATTTCCCAAGTCAAAGACACGCTTCGGAAGTCAACAGGGGCTCCTGGGTGGCCTATCCACAAAGACAGGCATAAGCAACTTAGATCAAATATTAATAAGTCTAAATTTCCAATGTGATATTTATATCCCTGCAGGTGGTCTCTTTCATACAAATCTCCACTTAACTAGCTCTGCTATCAGAAGCCTCCATTGAACCACAATAGCCCATCTGTACACTTGAAAGAAACTGTTCCTATGGGAAAGGATTAAAATAACACAACTCAGATGACACAAGTATTTAAAGAGACAATTGACATTCTTTCCACAAAATTTCAAGAAGAATTGGTCGAGGACAACATAATTTTTAAGATTTTCAAAACATCAATGAAAAAAACCTAGTATTTAAAACTAACAAGGCAGGGTCACTAAATGATGAGGATCATACATTTAGCTCTGTTACTCAGTTCTTTTAATCTACACTTACCATGTAGTCATACTGTTATGGCTTGGATCTGGAATGATGTCCCCCAAAAGAGTTGATCCCTAATGCAGAGGTGGGGCTTCTGGGAAGTGATTGCATTATGAGGGCTCTGACCTCATCAGTGGATTAATCCAGTTAGTGGATTAATAATCTGAATGGACTACTTAGAGGTGGTAAAAATTTCAAATAGATAGGTCATGGTTTGGAGGAAGTAGGATGTGCCCTTGGGGACTATATCTTGTCCCGGGACCCTCCCTCCTTCTCTCTCCCTCCTTTTCCTCCTCCCTCTCTCCTTCCTGGCCACCTCATCCTGAGCAGTTTTCCTCTGCCACACCCTTCCCCCAGGTTCTGCCCCACTTCAGGCCTGGAACAATGGAGCTGATCAACCGTGGACTGAACAACCTCTGAAACCATGAGCCAAAATAAACCTTTCCTCCTCCATGATGTTTGTTTCAGGTATTCTGGTCACAGTGATGAGGACCTGACCAATACACATATGTTTGTTAACTCATTCAATAATCATTTACCAAGCTCCCACTCAGGGCTGTTACTAGTTCTGGGCACTGAGACTGTCTGCACAACAGAAACTCCTGTCCTCGAGGAGCTGACATTTAAGTTGGGGCTGGGGAAATGGATGAGATTAATGTGGATAATATACAAAATTACTAAGTACAACACACAGCAGTAGTTTTCAGACTTTATTATACATTGGAATTAGAGGGCTTCTTAAAACCCAGACTGCTGGCCTTACCTGTGTTGTTTCTGAGTCAGCACGTGGGAGGGCATGAGACTGCGTGCGTCTTTATCAAGCTGAGACTGCTGCTGCTAGTGGCACACCTCAGTGACCACTATGATCGATGGAGGACAGTGCTGTGTACAATCAGGAAAAGTAAAGCAGAGAATAGAAAGTTTGGGGTAGGAGGGTTGCAATTTGCCACAGGATGGCCATAGAAAGATCACTGATGCAAAATTTGAGCCTAGATCTGACATAGGTAAGGAAAAGAATATTTCAGATAGAGGGAAGAGCCCATGCAATGATCCTGAGGCAGGAGCATGCAAGACAAGGAGGCTCATTTGCTTGGAGCATAGTGAAGACAAGGAAGAATCAGGAGATGAGGTCAAGAAGATAATAAGAGGCCAGACCTTGTAAGACTCTGTGGGCTGCCTTGAGGACTTGACTTTCTCTCTAAGACAGAAAGGGGACTGGACAGTTGTGAGAATAGGCATGATATAAGTCAACTTAGCAAAACAGCATTCCTCTGGATGCTTTGTAGAGAACAAAACACAAGGGCAAGGGTAGAGGAAGAGAAGCCTTTAGGATGTTACCTAACCAATCCAGACAAGGGAGGATGGTGCCCTGGACCACAGGATAACAGGGGAGGTGGTGAGAAGTGATCAGCAATAGAATTTACTAACACATCAGACAGGACATAGGATCTGAGGGAAAGACAAGGGCAAAGCAACACTACAATTTCTGGCTAATTCAATAGAAGGATGGTCCTGCCATTAAAAGCAGCAGGAAAGACTGTGAGAACAGCTATTTGTTGGAGGGCATCAGGGCAACGGAGTTCCTTTGTACTTAGTTATTCAATTTTAGAGTTGAAAGGAAATAGAGAGCCTAAGAATACCATTTCATAGTGAGAGAAACCAGGACAAGCAAAGGCCCTAGCTAAGGACATAGGACATAAATCAGTGATGGAGGGAGTCCACTAGATA
The DNA here is from genome assembly GCF_048772815.1 of Callospermophilus lateralis. Lineage (NCBI taxonomy): Eukaryota > Metazoa > Chordata > Mammalia > Rodentia > Sciuridae > Callospermophilus > Callospermophilus lateralis. Next base: position 62,226,989 of record NC_135313.1, on the reverse strand, counting down.
ATCCTTGACTACTGTGACCCCAAGCGTACTCTGTATAGACAAGGGTTAAACTTTAAATACCTTGGAATACAAATACATGTTTAGACTATTTAAATTTCCAGAAAATCTGTAATCAATGTACAATGTATGCAGCAACTTATGTTACTGACCAAAAACCCATTCCTAGTTATAATACATATTTAAGATATACCCCCAGGACAGCCTATTAAAATAATCCAAGTATGACTAGCTTCAATTCCCCAGAAATAGGTATTTCCTTGCACACATACAAATTGTGGACATTAAATTTTTATAGTTAACTGTTCAATGCCTGTTTCACTTGAACTGTAAACTCCATGACAATAAACATGTCTCTGCTGCTCACCACTCTGTCAGCTCAAAGGACTGTGCCTGGAACCTACTAAATGCTCAACAAATATGTCAGTTAACCACATAAGACACTGATCCCAAACACCCAATGTTCACCTTTCACTAGAGAAGGAGTAGACTATAATAAATGGGAAACAGAAAAGTAAATGAAAACTATAATCAAGTGGAGAATTGAGTTAAATTGCTTTACTTTCAGAAAGTCTCAAATGTGTTTTGCCCAGACCTCTTTAGCTTTTGATAATATATGAAATTTAATATAATAATGATACTGCAGGCAAAGGGAGGAAGGAGGGAGGAAGGAAAGGGAGAAGGGAGGAGAGAGAGAAAGGAGGGAGAGAGACCCAGTCACATCTACCCAGGCCCCCTAGACAGCCCTAGTGCTCAAGCCTGTTCCCGATGCAGCTGAATGTGCACAGCTGAGGAGAGATTCCAGCCGGGAAGCAGCGCAAAGTGATTCTTCTCCTCTGGGTTCACGCAGTAAGACTTCCTTACATTGTTGCTCAAACAACTGCTAGCAGCTGTTAAGGGACAGAAAATTGCTCAAAACACCCCCAAGTATTCCTCCCTGATGGTGTGCAGATGGAATGGAAAGCCAAGTTTCTAGAATGGATGACATTCTTGGTTCATGCTAGAGCTTTCACCAAATGTCACCATTTGTCAAGACCCCGAAAATCAGGAAGCCACATTTACTTAAGCCAGAAAAGAAACTGATAATTAGACTTTTATCTTAATCCATTAAGCCATATAATTCACATAATTATAATTTTTTCCTGAAACACAAAACACAAAAATTCACATAATTATAATTTTTTCCTGAAACACAAAACAAATATTTTGGTTCACCATAAAGCACTTTGTAACTTGCAAAAATTTTGCCTGTACTTACTCTACTTTCTGGGTATACCCAGTGTTCCTTACTTCATGTTTTTTGCTTTATTCCTCAAATTTATTAATCATTTAATTGCTAGCTTTACCTAAGACAGAGCATGCCCAAGATCAGAGATGAAAGATGTTCATTAAAAAACTATTTTCAGTCTTAAAAATATAGAGTAGTACATGTGCCTAAATACTTTAAATATTTGCACCCCCACCCTCACAATATTTTACATGTATAGATATATATATACACACATATCTATATATATATATGTGTGTGTATATATATCTGTATCTATATGTATATCTATATATATCTATATCTATATATATATATGTATGTGTGTGTGTGTGTGTGTGTGTATATATATATATATATATTTATATATGATTACTCATTTGAACTTGCAGCTCAGCCTCATCTGTGCTCTCTGCCACTGACAGGCACATGTATTTGCACAGCCTGCTGGTGAGACAGAGTCTAGCATGTCTCCAGTCAGATCACATTGACCCAAAGCTCCTGAACACCTCCCATGTGTCAGCACTATCTGGGATGTAGAGATGAGCAACATGGAGTTACCAAATCTGGGAAATATCCAGTCTGGAGGAAAGTGAGGAAAAGAGAGACCCAAATTTCAGCACAGTGTCACAGGCTGGCTAGTTAGGGTATATACAAAGCACTTGGAAGCCACCACTTTGAGGGGCTTAACCCAGAAATGGTGGAGATAGTGGAGAAAAGGATCAGAAAAAGTTTCACAGGGAATGAGTGCTCTGAATTGAGTGGTGGAAGAGGAGGAGTTTAGAGGCATTGCAAGTTGAAGCGGAAGCACTCTGGGCAAGAAGGGGAAACTGGCAGTCCTCCCTTTGCCGGCTTTATCTGCTTTCTGGTTCATAAATGGCATCTTCTTGATGTTCCCTCACTCTGTAGAAGGGGGAAAGCAACTCTCCTGGGCCTCTTTTAAAGGTCATTAATCCTAATGAATGAGCGCTAAGCCCCTATAACCAAACCACCTCTCAAAGGTGCAATTTCCCAGTACCACCACATTAGGGATCAGTTTCCAAGAAATGACTCTGGGAGGATGCAGATATTCAGACCACAGTACATGCGCGTGCACATACACACACACACGTAAAAAGCAATAGGATGTGAAAATAAGCATGAGAGCTACCATGACAAGCTCTCAAGTCAGTCTGAATCTGAAATGTCTAGAAAGTTCTTCAGAAATCAAAAGTTCTGAAACCAACACTTTTACAGTACCTTAAGAATGGTCCAGCTGGGTTTAGTGGCACATGCCTATAATCCCAGCTACTTGAGAGCCTGAGGCAGGAGGATGGCAAGTTCTAGGCCAGCTTGAGTGACAGTAAGAAGACCCTGTCTCAAAATAAAAAGGACTGGGGTGTGGTCCAACAGTACAGCTCTTGCCTCACGTACATTAGGAATTGGGTTCAATCCCCAGTACCTCCAAAAGTTAAAAACAACAATAAAGGAGTGGTCCCTATATAAAAGAATACAACAATAAACAGATTTGCAGTGACAATTCTGAAGGGACTTGATATGCATTTTCTGTTTGCTTAAAATAGTGTCTCTCATTAATTCTGGACCAACAGGCTTAGTCAATTGCCAGACAAAGTACTAAAGCTCCACTAACACCATGACACAGCATCAAATTAGAAAATAAAATGCTATGCTGTGGGAAGACCACAACTTTCAAACAGCCACTCCCCCTTCTATCATATATTGTAGCAAAACCTATTACATTTGCCAAGGCATTCTACCCAAATTTATTATCAGAGAGTCACGCACAGGCATTCTAAGCACAGAGGATACAACAGGAAGGAAAGCATTTTCTTTCAACCCTGAGTGGGCAGTGCTCTGTGTTTTTGTTTTGTTTTGCTTTGTTTGTTTGCTTGTGATGCTGGAGATGGAACCCAGGGCCTTGCCAATGCTAGGCGGGCACTTTACCACTAAGCTACACCCCATCCTAGTCCCCGGGTTTTAATTCACTACATCAAAACTGAAGTTTACCAGTCTGGAAAGAGTACAGTACCAGTGAGCTTAATTCTATGCCAAATGAAACCTAAGATGATCACTTCTCTCACCTCCTAATATCTTACTAGGGATGCTTTATGTTTCAACTTGAAGGAACAAGGAGAAAGAAGGTGCCAAATGTGTTCCCTGGTCCAAAGCAGAATCAATTTATGTAGAGGAGTACATAGGAAAGCTAGTGACTGTTACTAATGTTCCATCCAAAACTGAAGCCATTTAAATTTAGATCTAGGGTCCCCTCCCTGGAAATCTCACCCATATGGGGTGATAAACTCTCGAGTCTTCCTGAATCTGAAGCTTTGGTCTACTGTGGACGACCCTACATGCCAACTTGGCATATTACTTTCCTGGCTCTATACCTTCATTTCTTGTCTGTAAAATGGTCATAATAGAGATGGCCACAGTGGTGCCTGCCTGTAATACCTGCAGCTCAGGAGGCTGAGGCAAGAGGATTGCAAGTTCAAGGCCATACTCTGCAACTTAGTGAGACCCTGTCTCAAAATAAAAAAATCTTTAAAAAAAGGATGGGGCTATAGCTCAGTGCTAAAGTATCTCTAGGTTCAATACCTAGTACAAAAAAAAAAAAAAAAAAAAGGCATAATAGTTCCTCCCCAGTAGAGTTATGGTAAGTCCCAAACTGGCTTGATACAAAGGAAGCACTCTACACATTAGTTATTAATTCTATATCAATAGTCAAGAGAAGGCTATATCCCTTCCACAGAATGTATGCTGTTGTCAATACAACCAAAGACATTAGCCTTACCACACTCCTTAGGTACATAAGAAGACAAGGGTTCCTCATGGTCTCCCTCAGGTTCCTATATCTGACTTTGTCTGACAAAGTTCTGAAAAAGGAATCATTGCACCTGGTAGAGTGACTCATGTCTTTAAGTAGCAAAATTACCCTTACTTTAAAACAAAGTACATAATACTCTCAAGGTACAGTCAAAGAAATATATGCAAACGAAACTCCCCTGACTTTTATTTTAAACATAGGGCCTAAAGAGGAGGAAAGAGACAAAGGGAAAGAGCAAGAACCATCCAGATTAAAGCAATGCATTATTTGTTCACATATAATAGGTACCAACCAACAGAGAGTCAGTTTGGCTGCTGCTACTGCTGCTGAGTCTCTATCTCCACTTTCCACCCACGTCCCCTATTTTATCCACCAAAGATACCAGCAAATGATCCAAAGACTCCTGATCCTAATTTTTGTTAAGTCATTCCCCTATAAATCAGGGACAGCAGCAGCATCTACCAATCCAAGAAGACAAAAAAAAAAAAAAAGCTTTTTAAAGTTAATTGCCCTATGTTACAGTTGAAACTTTAAAAATTGAAATTCTAAATTCTATATAAATTCAATGCTTTGCTTAGGTCAGAGAATATGGAAAAAATTAAATGTGAATTCTAGAAAGCTCTAGATCGAAAAATGAAGAAAACACATTTATTTAATGGTGTGATAGACCACCCTATACATCAGGGGAATGAGAATTCTGGTTCGTGTTATTATTCAGGCAAGAACTCACATGTACAAAAGGAGACCAAGGAAACTGTGAATGGCTGGAAAACAAAGTCCTCACTAGGTGCCAGGAACATAAAAGTCACAGCCCTTACACACAGATTCACTAAATCCTCACAACACCCCGACATGGGGGCTTTTCATAAGTGTCCTTCTGATCAGTGACCCCCAAGCATAATGTCCTACTGGGTCACATGCACCACAACCACCCACATCGAAGAAAAAACCCAAAGACCTGAGACAGAATGAAAAACAGAAAACCTTACCTTAGAGGATCTCAGCTGAGAAAAAGAAAAGGACAACGTGTTCCAGAGGGCCAAGGGAAAGAGCTCAGAACATTAATCTGACAAGAATAATGGGATGAGGTGACTGGCAGGGTGCAGAGTGGCAGAATAAGGCATGGGTTGACCTGCCTTTGCATTTCAAAGGCAATTCACTCCAACCTTGACCCTCTTGGTGAGAGAGGACCATTTCATCACCAGAGAAAACTAGTTGTACTTTCTTATCAGTTTAGAGCAAGATTAATGGCACACTTACTTCCAAATTCCATACCTCTTAATAGCCCATAAACTCCCTTTTTTAGAGCTGCACCTCAAGTTTCACATGTCTCCAGGGGCATTAGAGAAGCTGTGATCCTGCTGGCTGTAGTAACACTGGTCATGATGGGAACACCAGTGACAGTAATGGCAGCAGCTGCTGCTGCAGTGGGGCTGCACTGACATCACTGCAAGCCTACTGTGCGCCACCCACTGTTAAGGATCCTGGTTATGAAGAGCCTCATTCCATTTCAGAAAAAGATGAGATGGATCATGTTTTCATCCCCCTTTAAAAGAACAGAGTCTGAAGGCTTGGTAACTTGCCCTGGGTCCCAGAGCTACTAAGTGGTGGCTGGGGAATTCCAACCAAGCCAGTTGATACCAAAATCTGTACTCTTTTTTTTTTTTTTTTTTTTTTATGGCATCTACTTTCAGCTTTATTTTTACAGAAATTACAAAGGGTTAAGGCTAGGTTGGCAGCTAATAGTGTATCATAGTACATTCAAATGCCTTCAGAATTTGTGAGCTTCATGGTCGAATCTTAGAAGGAGAAGGAAATTAATCAAAATTGTTATTGTCATTGATAATAAGTCAGATGTTTGAGATCTGAACAGATATGTGAAAATGCATTGGATCTGCTTAAAAATAAATGGTTTTTGTTAGGAGGTTTATTTTTCTCATGTCAAAAATATGAAATTACACCATAAAAGGAAGTGGTTAAACCTACATCTCTTCCAGCCTTGGGGATGCAGTCACGTGTTCCCACATGCTCACCAGCTATTGAAAGTGTGATTCTCATTTTACCTGCTAATCCAATGCTTGCAAGTACTCAGCAAGGAGCTTAGCCCTTGCAGTTTTGATTCCTGAGGAATTTCAGAGATACATTCTACCAGAAAAAAAAAAACAAAAACAAAACTCAAATGTTTAAAATTCTAGAAATCATGTGATGGCCAACGGTGTTTTATGTGGCTCATCCGTGATGAGAATGAAGTAACAGTTTCTGATAAATTTACATAATCTTAATGAAGATGTCTACAGAGAATTCAGGAAATCCTGAATGGACTACTCTTGAGCTGGGTGGTTTCAGAGTCTTGCTCACCAATTTTTTTCAGCTGATGCTTGTTGTGTTGAAGCATTTATTTTTTCAAACTCTCCCTAGCCTGTGGGATAAGGGGCACTCCCTAGAGTGATGACAAAATATATATATGTAAGGCACTAACTTAGCTTAAGGACAAAATCCTACATAAAAGCACAGTGGGAGGCTGATAATGATGGATGCTGAATGGAAGAAGCTCCTTCTTTCTACTGTGGACTACGTTGGAAGTTTTTCATGTTAAAGGTTTTTAAATGGCTTTGACTTATTGACAGTTTGAGTTTACTGAGTCATTTCCTCTCATGTATTTTACTAGGTCATACTTGCATATGGTTTAAAATTCAAAATGTGCTAAACGGTTTATACCGAACAATCTCACTCCCACACAATCATCCTTTACTGTCTTTGCACAAATACAAATGAATAGAGTGAGATTCTCGTTTCTCCTCCCCCCAGCCCCATTATTTTACAAAAAGTAGCATATTATCTCCCTCTGTTGTTTACTCTTATTTAACTCACTTAACCAAGAAGCCTGGCAATTTTGTTTTTCACGTCAATATATAGAGTACTTTGCATTCTCCTTTATACTTGATGGGTACTCCACAGTGTAGCTACACCATATAACATATTAAACCAGGACACCTGAGTTATTTCCAATCTTTTGCTATCACAAATGATAACCATTGCACATGACCGGAGGTAACCTATGACGACGTCATTATAGACATAAACAGATGTAACTGGAGGATAAATTCCCAGCAATGAGGTGGCTGTAGTGGTGTGCTAGTAAATGTTCAACCACCAATTCTCCCTCAAAAAAGGCCCCGACTGTAGTGTCTGCAGATTACCATGGTGTGAATACTTTCGCCAGGGCTAATCTCAAGCAATGTGATGTTATCAAACATGGAACTGGGAAGAGATGCACACAAGTACATAAAAGGCTTCCATGAGCTGGCTCCAAGGCCCCACTGGGTTGCTGAGGCAAAGGATAAATGGACCTCAAGTTTTGAGAGATATCAGCAGATTCCTCCACCCTACAGATTTAACTTTGTAGTACTACCAACAAGTGTTAAAATGCCTATCTCCTGAAAGTCTCACCAACTTCTATTGCCAAACTTTCAAGTTTATGATAGAAAGTATCTCAATGTAGTTTTAATCTGCATTTTTCTGTTTGTGAGTTTAAGCTATTTTTCAGCTACACTAAGGGTCATTTCTATTTTGTGCTCAGTGAACTGTTCCTGTTGATTGCCAATTTTGTTGGATGTACTAAGCATTTTGAACATTTACTTAATTATTGCATTAACCCTATAAGCAGGGTTAGATCCATGTTTCATGGGACATGAAGCTTATACAATTTGAACAATCTCTTTAAAATAGAAAATATAGTAATTAAGCATAAATGCATTTCTTTAAAATTTAAAAAAGAAATCATGGAGCCTTAAAGATTCAACCCCTTTCTTCTAGGATCCTTTTATACAATTTAACATTAATGCTTACATAGAAATGCTTCCTGGTTGCAAAGTGGCTTCCCCTCTCCACTCCGCAACTTTCGGAACACAGTGTACTTACAGGTTCCTAAATCTTAAACTTCAGAAACTGCCTGAAAGATGAACAGCACCATCACCTAATCTCAGATGGGGAAACTAAACCTTGCAACAACATGCCCTAAGTCATGAAATAGGTGTCAAATCAGGACTCTTTTGATTCCAAAGTCTTTGGGCTTAAATAATACCTACAGTGCCTTCCCACTGGTGTTAAATCAACCATTGCACATGACCAAATTTATCTTTCCAAAGATAATCACTTTCATTATTAGATCTTGGGGGGGGGGGGGTGCATGTGATTTAAAAGAAATTCCCAATTTCCATTTGTATTTTTAAAATATGTCTACCCTCCATTAAAAAAAAAATCAAAATTAAAAGCCCCTCTTCCTTCCAAAGTCTATACAAAGGCCAAGGTCAGCATCTAACTTGCCATACTGGCCAGGGGCTCATCTGCAAGGTTCTTAACACCCATAGGGGGGCAAACAATGAGACAAGAACACTCAAAGTTTAGCCTTTATATTGGGGTTGGCATTCTACTGAACTCTTCCATCTCTCACAACTGTGGATCATTAGATTTGTCTAGAAACAAGACCAGGACCAAGGACTAAGATCAACATTGGTCTAATAGCTAAACATATGAAGACCCTAAACCTATGTTAGAAGAGAAGATTCTTCCACACCAACTCAAAAAAAGGCAATTTGGCTGATCAATCATTTGCAGCAAATTTCAACAATCTTAACAACATAAGCCAAATCAGTGATTTTTTTCCAAGGACACTGCTAGCAAAGGCTGCTAATAATATTTCATGCCTGGAAACCAGAGAGCAGAATACCGCCCATGGTGGGGACAGTCCAGAACAGCAAAGGGCCATTCCGCCACATACTCCCAAAGCACCTCCACTGAGAGATGGTGATAGCTAAGGGGAGGGCTGAGTTGGACCCTCAAGAATGTGGGTTGAAACAAGAGTTGATATACAAGTGGCTACATTTTATCCCAGGCCTTTCAGGTTCTCTGATGAATAACAAGGAATGTCCTCACCTGATGAGTTCACTCAACAGCCATTGGCTGCCGCTCTGTCCATCAGCTGTGAAGAACAGCCATGTGGGATCAGATTCAAGAACAAAGTTAAGTCCTGGGTTTTGAGAGTTCATAACTCTTTCTACCCACCTCTTCCATCAGAGGTTTTCAAATTAAGGTACATCATGTTTTAAACTTTCAAACTCAAAAAACTTGCTCGAAACTTCTTTTATAAATAAAATGGTTCATATAAATGGTTATGTAAATATATTCAGATTGAATAGTGGAAAACATAAAACTGAAAGTACAATCATTCTTTGTCAAAAGGATCTGCATATTAAAAAAAATACTTATTTTGAAGATCTAAACAAATCACTGGAAAACATGCTTCAGACCCAAACATACTCTAAATGCATGGCCTGTGGGACAGAACATCCAGATGCATTCTTAAAAGAGATTACATGCATTTATTCATTTCATAGGAATGAATCTACAGTCCTTGAAATTGTAATATTTCTGTAAACAAGAAAGGAGTTTTCATCTTTATCAGCTTTACCTGCTATTTGTACCGAACCATCCTCACCCAGAAGAATATTACCAGCTTTCAAATCCCTATTAGAAAAAAAAAAAAAAAAGAATGAATTTTAGAATGCAGACATTATGTTACATTGATCATCTGGGAAAGACTTTTAAACACAACATACAATTATTATTTTATGAATATTAAAATTATATCATAGATTTTTAAAGTTACCAGGGTACATTGTCATTTTATAGTTTGCTCCTTCAGCACAGTCAGAATTCACTTCATGTGAAATCATTCTCTATATTTAATTAAATCACTACAAAGTAGACTATTTTGTGTTTTGGAGTTACAGAATGTCCCTAAACTGAATAGTGGTATTTAATTAACAAGAATGAAAGCCTTGTGCCAGGCATGGTGGCACATACTTATAGATACAGCAACTGAGGAGGTTGGGGCAAGAGGATCACGAGTTCAACACCAGCCTCAGCAACTTAGCAAGGTCCTTTCTCAAAATTAAAAAAAAAAAAAAAATTAAAAAGACTGGGTGGTTGAGTTCTCCTGGGTTCAATCCCCAGTACAAAAAAGAACTAAAGCTTTCTCTGTGTAAAGTTATTACAACTCCATTTAAATTCATCTGTGCTGTTATTTCAAATAATCCCATCACCATCTTAAAATAAACATAATAATGATAAATATTAATTATAATATTCTATCTACTACTTATTTACTATATAGAAGCTATGTTGAATAATTTCAGCACTTAAAGAAAAATGATAATTTATAAGTCTGATTTCTAAAGTAATATTTTCCTAATTATTAAAAAATATAATAAAGACCATTCAATATACAGCTTGCTGATTCAAGGCAGAGAAATTACATTATTAGCATTACTGGTAAATGCTTGTACTTGCAAAAATCCCTATGAGCACTACCCTTTTTGAAGCAATCAGGCACTCATATTCTATGCTATTTGGCTATTTTCAAGAATTATTGCAAAGTGGCTTTTCCTTTCCACTCTGCAACTTGTGGAACACAGTGTACTCACAGGTTCCTGAATCTTAAACTTCAGAAACTGCCTGAAAGATGAACAGCACCAACACCTTATCTCAGATGGGGAAACTAAGCCTTGCAACAACATGCCCTAAGTCCTGAAAGACTATGTCACAAAAGAAGATGAAATTAGTGTCTCTTCCTTCCCTCTCACTATCATGTCAAAAATAGTTACATATTATAATGTTTGTAAGTCTTGCCTATATTTCAAAGTTGGAGCAGCTATTCAATTCAAATGAGTACACTTCAAGGGTAATTATGTGTTTAACCACTTTTTAAATGAATTCATTCAGCACTTTTTACATTCAGCTCTTAATTCAGTGAAAGCAGTTAAACCAATCCAGAGGATACCAATATAATTCATCAACTGTGTTTTTGTCTCATCAGTTTTATTTTAGTTTGAGATTCTTTTAGTGCTGGGGATCAAATCTAAGGCTTGGTGCATGCTAATAAACACATGCTCTACCACTGAGCTAAACTTTTAGCCCCTAGTATTTTATTTCCATCTATTCAGCCTAAATTGGTTTTAGCATTTTTTTTCCCTTTCCTTCTCTTGGTGGTGCTGAGGCTAGAACTCAGGGCCTCACCCATGCTAGGCAAGCACACTCTACCACTAAGGACACCCCAGCCCCTAGCCTAAGTTGGAAATAATGCCAATACCTATTTGAAATGTATGATTCCTCATAATTCTTTACAAATTAGGACCAAGCAAATGAAGAGTTGAATTTCTGGTGGTACCATACCTATGAATCTGACCATTTCTGTGCAGATAGTCTAAGCCTTCCAAAACCTCTTTAAGAATTGTTGCTATTATTGCCTCTTCCAGAACTCCATTCTTGTGCTCTCCTCGGTTGACAATGTATTTGATGATGTCCAACATTGAGCCTGAGAGGACAAACAGAAGAAGATGAAAAGAAATTGCTAAGCACCTTCATTCCATTATCAGATTAGCACTCCATTATTAGAACATTAATGGGAACATCAAAATAAAATTTTCTTGTTGATTTGATGCAAATATCACCAAGGCTTACTAACAATTAAATGGAAGCCCAATGATCAGAAGCACTAAATCCGCACCAAGTTTGCAAAAGTACTTTCAGTATGAAAATTATTCTCATTGAGGGTTAGGATCTGTGAGCAGGGGGTATAGCTCAGCACATGCCATGGGTTCAATCTTCGGCATCCCAACTTAAAAAAAGAAAAAAGGCCAAGCACAGAGGCACACACCTATAGTCCTAAGTACTTGGAAGGCTAAAGAGAATGAATTGCTTAAGTCCAGGAGATGAAGATCAGCCTGAGCTATATAGTAAATGTCTCATATCATAAAAGGGTGGGGTCGGGGGGCCTGAGACTAGAAGATCATTCAGGGTCACTTTCTATATGTATAATTAGGTAAAAACTCCAAAGAGGGTTCCAGATAGCTGAACTGGAGTTGGAGGCAAAGAGAAAGGAAATAGTGAAAGTTCTTACCACCTGAAAGACAGGTGAGAGGTAAGGAAAGTAGGTTGCTGCTAGACCTCTCCTTATAACCCAAAGATCCCTATCTGTGAGTCTGAGTAATCTTTATTTTAATCTTCCTGATGCTTCGTGTACTGACTTTTATAATGAAGAAATAAATACCAATTACTATGCTACTACAATATACTGATTGGTATCCTTGGCACTGTGAATTCACGTTTCAACACATACTAATTAATATTCGAAACCTCTGGGTCATTCTAAAAGCCATAATTACCCTGGGGCTCAACATTTCTGAAAAGTTAACAAATGGCTTACCTCAGTACCTGAATTTGGCTCTGGGTTCTCTCTGATTAAATAAGAGGCTTGAGTTTCCCCATCAGATACCACTGAACAGACTAATGTCCTGCCTCTCATTAAGAGATTTCATGTTATAAATTAGTATAGGAGAAAAAAATGCTTATTTTCCTCCCCAAAGAGAAAAAGAATCTGCTTATGCACTGACTCTTTGATTTGGGGGTCATATAGATAACAATAATTCCAAAAAATATATTTATTCTTACAAGGATAAGAATAAATATATATGCCAAGCACATATACCCACCCCCTAGCCTGCTGAAAGAAGAGGGAGCAGGAGTCAATACCTGCCCAAGTTCTCCTTGCCTGTGGAAACCTGCTGAAAGCCTATTCCTCGTACCTAAAGTCCTGGGAGCCTGGATTGGACTCTATACGTTTATAAATGACAATGAATTTTCTACCACGTCCTCAGAAGAGAAGACAAGTTTATAAAAGGTAAAAGTTCCAACTTGAACAGAGGACTTGGGACTATTTCTGGGCCAGCTCACCAAGATTTCTAATTCTTCTTGAGGGGATGGAACCCCACAAAAAGAGAACTGGTCACCTAGTTGGCAAAGCACCACCCCTCCATACAAGGAAGGGACAGGCAGTTCAACACAACACCACAGCAGTGGCTGGTGCGGGGGCTGGGGGGGGGGGGCGGTTAGAAGGTAGCATTTCTTTCGTTTTTAATTAAAAACCAAAGTGGGTACTCAAGATAACAAAGACTAATCATAGGACTAAGAAGGACCAGGAAGAGAACAGAACTTGGATCTCCAGGTTCCCTACTGAGACTTATACAAGCAAACTCCAGCCAATTACAAAGCTTTCATCATCTCATTTCTGGGTCTCAGCTTGATCCAAGAGTTTCTTTAAAAAGAAAGAAAAAAAAAAGATTAAATTAATTAAAATGTGTCCCTGGTTTCACCTCAGTTGGAATTGGATCTACAGATGAAAATGGGCACTATCATATAAATGCAGCTTGCATCAGTTGTGGCTTTGTCCAGGCAGCACAAAAATGTTCTCCTCTGTTCTAAACTAAACTTCACATCTCAGAACAAAGGGAGCTGCACCTCTGAAGACAACATGGGAGAGATCTCGGTGCACTAAGGAAACCACTTGGACTTTCTAAGCTTCAACATGCAGATCTACAAAATGAAGATGAGAATATTTGCAATGCAGAATAGTTGAGTTTTTTTGTTGTTGGCACAGTACTGGGAATTGAACCCAGCAGCATTCTACCACTGAGCTACATCCCCTTCCTTTTTTATGTTTTATTGTGAGACAGGGTCTCATTAAGTTGCCAAAGCTGGCCTTGAACTTACAATCCTCCTGCCTCAGTCTTCTGTGTCACTGGGATTTCAGGTATGCAGCACCATGCTCAGCCTTAGCATATTTTATAAGTCAACAGGTCCTGCAGTCACAATTCCAGCACTAATAGCCACTGTGTGTATAAGTTTGGGCAAGTTGCTTAACTCCCATGAGCTTTGGTGTCATTTCTGAAACCCAGAGACAGTCATCAGTCATTCAGGGATGCTGTCAAGATCAAATGAAATTTAAAAAAAAAAAAAAAAGAGGTCAAATGAGATAAAGTAAGTAAATTGCCTTGAACAGAATCTAGCCACACAGCAAGTGTTTGATGAAATTAATGGTTACCATTCTCATTCCTAAAAGTGATGTTAAAAGATTTTTTTAAATCAAATACATGGATATGAAGAAGTCTTGAAGATTAAATTATTGTCAATGATTTGCATAACTTACAAGATCCGAGGCAGAGAGGGGAAGTTGTTTTCCCTTCTCAAATACAACAGGATGAGAATAGTGCCACTTCTGATGAACATTGTAAGCAAATAACTGAGTATGTATTTCTCTCTCCACATCAACTGAAACAATGTACATTAAGAATTCCCTGGAAGTCAAGTAAGTTAGACAGTTCTTTCTTCAGGAAGTCCTCTCTATATGCACAAGGTCCAATACCATAGCCATTAGCCACATGAGGTGAGTTAAATGAGTTAAGAGAAAGGGAACAGAAATTGAAGTCCCTTAGTCATGCTGCCACATTTCAAGGGCTCAAGAGTCACACCTTACTGGTAGGACATGGACAGCATAGCTACAGGACACTATAGTGTTAATAAACAGCACTCAAATGACTCAGTATATTGCAATGACCTGAATAATGTTACAAAAGAAGGGGCTTAAAAAGAAAGGACTAGGTAGGGATGTAGCTTAGTGGTATAGAATTCCCATGGCATGAGTAAGGCCCTGGGTTTGTTCCCCAGCTCCAAAAAAGGAAAAAGAAAAATATTTTTGAAGAGAGTAAGTTGTAGCTGCAGAGAGGAACCTCTAAGGGCTTGAGTACATGGGAAAAAAAGTAGAGACCTTTAAGGCTGAGGAGAGGCTCAGGGAAGGACCTGGAGACATCAGAGCTCAAGAAGGTATTCAGGGGCCTAGGCTTCACCCAACCTAGAAGGTCGGGGTATGTAACCCAGGAAAAAGGGGACACAGATACTTCAGGAAGTTCAGCTCAATTATGAAAGGCTTTGAATAACAATACTAAATAATCTGGTAAGGCACAGTGGCCCATGTCTGTAATCCTAGCCACTCGGGAGTGTGACGCAAAAGTATCACAAGTTCAAGGCCAACCTTGGCAACTTACAGAAACCCTGTCACAAAATAAAAATTTCTAAAAAGGACTGGGATGTAGCTCAGAGATAGAGCACCCCCAGGCTCATTCTCAGAAAAGAAAAAGAAACATGAAATCTAGAGTATTCTGTTGGCAACAGTAAACCAAACAGAATTTCCAACTATGGGAGTGAAGGATCAAATGAAGTCCTCTCAGTTTATGCTGACTGCCACAGAAGGGGGAGGACGGAAACAAGCAAACAACAACAAAGCCCACTTACCTCCACTTAGCAATTTCATGACCAGCCAAAGTTCATCTTTTACCACAAAAGAGGTGTAATAGGTCACTACGTTGGGATGGCTGCACTGACTCATGGCTTGGATTTCTTTCTGCAAAAAGAACAAAACATGACATAGTACTATGGGGCACAAAGGGGGAAGCAAAATGCAAGTGAAGCACTGTTGAACACCTGGGCAACTTGGCTATTCAAAAGCGTCCAGGAGGGGCTGCCTGAGCCATGAATTCAGAGTAGTTACGGAAGGGCTTACTTTCATCCTTGTCAACTGGAAAACTCAGACAGTCCACTACAAGATGCCACAGAGTCTTGTGGGTCAGCCACAGGACAAGGGAAATTCAGATCAGCATATAGCCCAAATGACCCTCCAGTCTGCTAGCTGAGAGACCTGTTTGTGGGACAAAGTTCCTCCTCCCTGAATCAAAGGCCTTGGCACAAGTGAGTCATTAGGAGATGGGGATTCTGGTGCCAGCATGAACTCTGCTGGGTCTCATCTCCTTCCTCATCCAAATGGGGACAGCAAAACTGTCTGTTTCTCAGGACTGCTGTGACAGTCAATGAGAAAAGCATGTGAAAATGCTAGAGTATCATTTCCCAAACTGTCTTCCATGATAGATATTCCCTCCAGAAAAAAGAAAAAAAAAAAAAAAGAGAGAGAGAGAGAGAGAGGATGGGGCAGGTCAGGCAAAGTAAAATAAGCTTGGGAAATATCAGATAGTACATTCCACACTAAGAGTCACAGCCTCCAAAAGTCCTGTCATAGTTTAACCCGCATTAGCACAGCAGAAAAAGAATGCTTTATGGGTCACATTTTGGAAACATCGCTATAGAAAAAAATAAATTTTTTATGTAAAGACATAAAATGACAAAGCCTTGAAATAAGACAAATACATTTTTCTGCAGTGCTCAAGTTCAGATTGCTTTTGGTATTCTGTTTCCAGGCATTGCCAGAGGACTCCCATAAAGCTGCAGTCCAATAGTAAACTCTCTATTAAAGGTACTTACCTACCAGGGCAACTCACACTCAAGGTGCTGCCCCCAACCACAAGACCCTAAGTCATTGAAGGAACCTATTATGCATTCATGATGACAGAAAAATACATTGATGCATCCTATGAATATTTTCAATCATAATGAACTTCTCAAAGATTACTGATCAACATGTTCTAATATGGGCTGTTATATTTGCATATTTAATACTACCTAATCCTCAAATTACTAAGAAGATCTTGTTTGTCTGATAAGTTAACCAAAAATCCCACAACATGAAATGCATCTACATATATTTATATATAATATATTTTACATATATGTATATATATATACTTTATGTGTGTGAGAGGGTGTTTGTGTGAAGTGCTTCTTACTAAAGGCAAATTCCTGAGAAATACACTAACTTTTCTATTTTCTTTTCATGATATATTTAACATTTTTCCTCTATCATTCCTTTCCCCCATTTAACTGATTACAGGTTTTCTATATCTGACACTTTTTAATTCAACAACTCCCAGCCTTTGAACAAAATCTGAAACCAGAGGTCCAGTTTCCATCTGTTTCCAGTGTCATGTTCTGCTATCATGAGATGCTTCTGAAGGAGAAATGGAACACCACCTGGGACATCGCTATTCTAAGTCACCAGCATCCGCTCTGTGGGGGGATGGGCCATGTGGAAAGCCTGCAGCATTAGGCAGGGTCCAGTTTAAAGAGGTGCCCCATTGTCCACAAAAATGGACTATGCAGCTTCCATGCAGGTGTGCTCTAAATTCTCAACATTTTATATTCAATGTAAATGAATGTCTATCTTCCTAACTGCCAACTTTAAAATCATTAATCAAAATATACAATAAACAATCAATGTTTATGTGAAATGAGATTCTTTTGCATCAAAGCAGGACTGGGTCAGAGTCTATAAAAACACACTTTTTAGCCCTTTGCATTATATGGTTGTAGTATCACCTCCTACCCACTCAGAGTATCAGGTTCTCTGACATTGCAGTGAGCAAACTGTGAGTGTGTGAGAGTGTGTGTGTGTGTGTGTGTGTGTGTGTGTGTGTATTCAACTCTTTCAGATAACTGATGCATACAACTTACAAATTCTAAAAGGAGGGGAAGGAGGTGTCTCAGAGAAAGTACTGTTTCAAATACAACCACAGCAGCAGCTTAAAGGCAGATGGGAACAGAGGTGGGGAACCTGCCAATACATTTGCATCAGGCTCTAGGCTCACAACCTATCCCATCCATTTGACTTCACAGCCTTCCCATGTAGGAGAGCCTCTGATACCTAAGGATGAAACTTGCCTCTGGAGAAAACCTGGTCACTATGTTTTATGATACACCCCAAATTCAGGAGAGAAATACACTTAAAGGAAGAAATAGGTCCTCTATAGGACTATATAGCCCTTAGTTTACATATTAACCTTTTGTTTAATTGACTTCTAGAGAGATATAACAAAGTAAAAATTTGAAACATATAAACATTTCTTAAATTGAATATTCCTTTCACAAAATGATGCCCCCACCCCTACCACCATACACACACACCCCTCAGTGTGCATGAGGCCCTAGGTACAATCTCCTATACCAAAAGGGGGGGGGACAGTAGTCCCCCTCTACTTCTTTTCAAAACAGTGCTAATGTTGCTATTTGAATCCTCCCTTGGTAACAGTCTATCCACTAAATTACCCAAGCTTTTCCTAATGCACTAACTTCATTTATCTGGTTAGGAAAAGATATTTATTCCCTAATATACTCATTTGTTCCTATCCTTGAAAATAACTGAAGTATTGTCCAAAGACAAACAAACTGATATGATGAAAACTTTATAACCAGTTATTCCTACAGAAGGAATGGGTTCAAGCTCTTTTAACTAAGTCACAATCTATAGAAAAAGCATAATTTGGAGCAGAGTTTCCCAAAATGGAACATGTGCACCAGTCACATGGAGAGTTTAGTAACATACAGGTTCTAATTCAGTAGATGGAAAGAGGGGCCTGAGATCTGCATTCCTAACAAGCTTCCAAGTGATATTGATGCTGTGAGTCCAGGAACCAGACTTCGAATGGCACAGTGACAGACACTGAACTTTGGATAAAACAGAAAGACACTGGGGTTAAGGGAAGGTGAGAGGAAGAAACTCAGATGGCTTCCATGATGGGGGGTGGGGAGGGGCAGGGAAAAAAGGGCCAGGTGGGAGGATGGCCCAAGGGCACTGTGTAGCTGAGGCCACCCTAAAGAGAGGGGAGGGAAGCCATAGTTTGACATAGGAAGACTACAGTATTTAAGTGATTTGAATTTCACCCAAACAGACAATGGTAAAAAATTCACAGGGATGGACAACAGGAGATAAAAGTTGGAAGAAATCACAGAACTCTGATATCTAGGCAACAGATCTGCCAAGACCATAGTTCAGAATCTCACGTACTGGCTACCCTGCAAGTCCAGTGAAAGAAGACAGAGCTGTCTGTCATCAAGTGCCAAACCAAGCTGCAACACAGGATTTCATCTCTGCTCACACACCTTCAGCCAAAATGCATGGCAAGTGACATTTCATAAGAGTGGAAAAGGTGACCTAAAATGGGGTGGCCAGGACAGTGCCCTACCCATTTGCTCAAACTGAAGTGGCAGCCACAGAGACTGGTGGGCGGTGTGCCAGGGGAAGACAGGTAAAGGCCACCCACACACGGCTGCTGAAGCCGCTTGGCAAATTTTACAGAGCACAACATGGTGTGGCCTCTAAGATGTTAAGGTGGATGGAGAACACAACACATGTAAAGAATCCTATGCTGGAAATATGGTTTGAAGGGAAAATACCCGCCAAAACGGTGGGGGGAACTGTTTGAATAGGGTATTTATGAAAGATTTCCGTCTATGGCTATGTGACTTTTGTTTTCTACCCCCCAAAATTATTCCTATTTAAAGAAATAGCACTGTGGACAAGCAGGAAGTCTGATTAACAAGAATCTGATCCTCTGATCAGATTCTTAAAAACAGCTATACTCTGTCACAGTGGGCTCTGAAGCTTGGCTCTGCCACTGGCCTGCTGATAACCAGGCAGGTTATCCTGCCTCAGTCTTTGAGCCTCAGTTTTCCTTTCTGTAAAACAAGATTAATACTAGCAAGTGCACAAAAATATTGTGAAATAAGCAAAGGGAGATCCATAAAACTCCTTGCAGAAAACCTAGCACATAACACAAATGTTAAAAGTTAATTTTGTCTTCTATATTAATTCTCAGTTTCTTTGCTTGTTGATCACTAACCTCAAGTGTCCCAAGTTCCTGTGTTTCAAGGCACAAAGAGAGACCTTGGCAGCTGCACTGCCTTCTTCTTAGAGAAAGGTCACCTGGCACACTCTTTGGCCCTGCGGGCTTAATGCAGGGTTATGATTTTTTAGCTTCTTTCCTCTCTTAACACTGTCCCCATCTGTGTTTTCCTAGTGATTTCACCCTATGTTTAATTTATGCCACCTGTCACATTCTACATATTGTGGTAAGCTGCCTCAAAGTCTTTTAGAATAGGGAGTCGAATGTATACTTATGCAAAGGGTTTGGGGAAGAAGAAAGGAGAACTAATACAAATTTTAAAATATAAGGCTAAGTGTGGTGGTGCATGCCTGTAATCCCAGCAGCTCAGGAGGTTGAGACAGGAGGATTACAAGTTCAAGGTCATCCTCAGCAATTTAGAGATGCCCTAATAAGCAAGTTAATCAGATCATGTTTCAAAATTTAAAATATTTTTTTTTTAAATGGGCTAGGGAAGTAGCTCAGTGATAAATTTCCCTGTGTCAAATACCCAATACCTAAAAAAATAAAAATGAAAAATAAAGATATAAGGGGCCTGGCACTGGGGCTCAGCGGCGGAATGCTTATCTAGCAAGGGGGAGGCACTGGGTTCAATCCTTAGCACTGCAAACAAAAACAAGCAAATAAAATAAAGGCATGTGGTCCATCTAAAACTACAAAAAGAGTTGTTTTTTTTTTTAATAAAATAAAGATATAAGAATCAAGACACATCTAAAAGTCTGGTTTCTTTTGTCTCTGAGACCATGAGATTTACAAAGCACTAAAAGAGATTTTATAGTAGAGGATAGGAAGGGCAGCAGAATACAACAGACACTAGTATGGCAGTATGTAAAAAAGTGGATGTGGAACCGATGTGAATCTGCAATATGTATACAGGGTAAAAATGGGAGTTCATAATATGCTTGAATCAAATGTATGAAATATGATATGTCAAGAGCTTTGTAATGTTTTGAACAACTAATAATAAAAAAAAGAATCAAAAAAAAGATTTTATTACTGAAAGGAAAGAGTTTAAATGGATTCCAAATTCAAAATATTAAACCATATTTAACTAAATTAGCATATTTTCACAACTTACACAAATTCCATATAAATACTTCTTTATCAGATACCGGGTGGCAAAAATATCCTGTTCAACCTTCCTTAAGAAATCAAACCTGTTCAAGCTCCAACATTATGTGCAGTTAAATGTAAGGAAATTCTATTCCTTACTTTATTCTAAAGCAGTGGATCTCAACCTTAGCTGCACAATGAAATCACAGGGGAACTTTAAAAAATACCAATGCCTGGGTCCTAGCCCAGGGAGGCTGACACAAATTGGTTTAGGATACAGCTTGGAATGAAAATTTTCAAAAGCTCCCAGGTGATTCTCCTGTGAAGCCAAGGCTGAGAATCACTGCCTCAAGCTAAGCATCAAGATGCATTCTTCTTCCAGTGAAGTGGGGAGAAAAACATGTACCTACCAGGCACATTTCTACATTGCAACTTAATCTAAACATATATATGTAATATACACTACATGTATGCATATATTACAATTACTATCAAATAAAATATGAATTTCCAAATAGAAGAGAGAACCAAATACAACTTGCAATACCCTTTATCATTTAAAGAGTAAACAAGGGGGCAATCTACTTAAATAAAAACACTTCAGAAAGTCATTCTCCAGCTTGCACTTCCATAATGTCAGCATTATTAGGAAAGGCAACTTAATCAATATTCATAAATAACTAAATACTGTAAGTAGCATGATTTAAAATAAACTTCAGTGATTTTGAATGTCAGCCAAGTAATGGAATAAAAAGATTAACAAAACTCTTTCAAGAGCAATGTATTTTTCTGGACTGTCGTTTTCAAGCATTAAAAATGTCATTGTGAGGGCTGGGGCTGTAGTTCAGTGGCAGAGCGCTTGCCTAGTATGTGTGAGGCATTGGGTTCGATCCTCAGCACCACATAAAAATAAACAAATAAAATAAAGGCATTCTGTCCATCTACAACTATAAAAAAATTTTTTAATATCATTGTGAATTTTTTAATTATAAAAACGATACATTATTTACGCAGGAAACTGGACTCTTCTAGGGAAAAAAAAAAAAGCAGAGAAAACCCTATTCAAGGAAGAGTTAGTCAAATATTATCTGTACCACTTACAAATGAACCGACAAATTTCCCTCATTGCTTATCTCTATAATTATTTTCATGTGATTTGGTAACTGAGTTTATTCAAACATAGTCTAATTGGAGGAGGAATAGAAATAGGAGATGTCTAGGTATTTTGAAAACATATCTTTTATATGGGAAGCATAAATTCTGCAAGCCTTAACAAGTACTTATAGAGAGGTCTTTAAAATTAGACAGAGCTGTTTAATTGTAAAAATCTAAAGTGTCATGGAATTTGGAGGTCTGGGAAATCCCACAAAAGTAGCCAGGAAATCACAATGGTTAAACATCTACTTGCTAACAAATTAAAATGTACAGACCAGAGCTTAATTGGGAGCTCTGCAAAAAGTGAGAAAACTAAACAATTTGCTAGAAAATGTAGAAGCCACCAGTATACCTACTTTCTTCCAAAGAAATGGGGGGAGGGAGGTCAAAGAATAAAATACTGAATTTTTATTTTGGTTTTGGTGGTGTTAAAATGGAACCCAAGGCCTTACACATGCAAGGTAAGCACTTGACTACTGAGCCACACCCCCGGCCCTAAAATAGTGACACTGAAATGCTATAAGAAAACTCAGGGGGTTGGGTAGAGTGCTTGCCTTGCATATAGAAGGCACTGGGTTTGATCCTCAGCACCACATAAAAAGAAATAAAATAAAGATATTGTGTCCATCTACAACTAAAAATATTTTTAAAACTTCAGTGGTAGGGCTGGGGTTGTGTCTCAGTGGTAGAGCACTGGGTAGCAAGCAAGAGGCCCTTGGTGGAAGGAAGGAAGGAAGGAAGGAAGGAAGGAAGGAAGGAAGGAAGGAAGGAAGGAAGGAAGGGAGGGAGGGAGGGAGGGAGGGAAGGAAGGGAGGAAAGGAAGGAAACTCAATGGTAAAGAGTCATTTTTTCAATAACATAAATATATTTATAATATATATCATTTGATGTGTGTGTGTGTGTGTGTGTGTGTGTGTGTGAGAGAGAGAGAGAGAGAGATAACATTGTAGGGGTCTGAAAATTTTGTGGGAACTATCATGGAATGGGATTCAGATACTGTCATCTACAACAGCCTTTTGATCATTTAATGAACCGTGACAGGGAACACTTGGAAAAAGTCAAGTTGAAGATGCCATAAAAACAGAAACAGGAAATTTTTTTCTTTTCAGCCAGTCTGTATTGCTGGAGACCAAAGAGCAAACTTTCAAGACTGCTGCTGTATCTGGCTTCCTCAAGAAAGGGCTGAGAATGTGAGGGGATCTGTGTCTGTTCCTGGGCACTGCACCATGAGCCATCGGGGGTTCTGCCAGGGAACAACCCTCCCCAAACAGCAGCCCCAAACAGCAGCCGAAGGGGCAGAGACCCCTCCCACCTTCCCCTGAGCACCATGCAGTCCTTTTTAAAATAACCCAGGAAGGGACAAAAGCATTCATCTCCACCCAAACCTTTCCCATTTGTCTATGAGGATGGCACCGGCGAGGTAAAAAGAGTGAGCGTCATTAAAGGTATGTTCCGTCTGAGGGGTAAAACTACTCTGAAAATGAGCATGTGCTAGGTCTCTGTAACTAAGAACACACAAGCCCAGAAAAGTGTCTTTTGCCATGATAATTTCTGCTGACTTTTTTAACAGCATGAGATTTAGCCCTCTTCATGAGCCATTTCTAACCAATGTATAAAAAACACTTAAAAGTAAATTCAATTATGGTATTTAATTAGTATCTGAAGAAACTAGGGTATAACTTTTAAATTTGATGTTGCAAAAAAATGAAAATTGCTTTCTCCAAATGAATTATACATATTTCTAAGCTAATGCAACTTTAGAACTATAAAAATAAATTTGTTTTGCATATAAGTATTCATTCTCTAATTTCTTAAAAATGTTTTCATGTCTTCAAAATAGCCCCAAATTTTCCACTTCTAATCCTGCCTTCAATTGGATGATACTTAGATAAACACAAACACTAAATCACATGAAAATAATTACAAAGCTGAGTAGCAAGAAACAAACAGAACACAACTTAGTGGTTCAGACCTGAAACACTCAAAATAATACTCTATCTAGTGCAGCAGGCTTGCATTTCAGTGCTAGACCCTTAGTGTATACAGAGCTACAACAAGCAGCCAAACACAGTTTGTTCCCACATATGATGAGGAATGATGTGAGATATGAGTAAATGATTTACTAATTTGAACATTCTTAAGATCAAAAAGAATGGAAAAATAATCTCATAGTGCTCAGCAATAAAGAAGGCATACTTATTATACTATTTGTGGTCAACTTAAGCTGGAAGCTTTTTAACCAGTATAATCTTTCTACAGAAAAAACAAGATTTGCAAGGTTTATTCATTTGTTGTTATTGTTGTTTTCCTTTAAATCTCAATTGAAAGGAAAAGAGGGGCAAAATTTCTTCCTGGAGGACTTGCTTAGAGGCCCCCAAATATTATAAGTTCATTTAAAAGGGATAGGAGAAGCTTGTGTCAGGTCTTGGTTGGGAGATAACTATTCCCTTCAAATGATAATGAAACCAGGGAAGTATTTAGAACCTTATTCTCCAAAATAACCTACAAATCATAGCTAATCTATCCATTCCTCTAAGGGAGGGTAGGAGGGCAGGCAGATGGAGAGGAAGGGAGGGAGGGAAGGAGGGAGGGAGGGAGGGAGGGAAGGAGAAAGGGCTGGCACAGCAGGTAAGAGAGAAAAGAGAAATAACAGCAGAAAGCAAAAATGAGGGCAGTGGCTTTGTTCCGAGGGAAAAAATGCTTGCTGTATCTATACATCCCTTTAGAGAGATACAGCAAGATACCTTTAAAAAGATGATGGGGGAAGAGAGGGCAAATGCCAGAATGCATCCAGTTCAAGGCAACTCGATGACTGAAGAATTCTTTCACTATATACACAGAGGAAAGGTCAGCACACTGTGCACCCTGTCTTTGACTTACAGGTTATTCCCATACTACAATACCACAGTGACTTGACTCTATCCTAAATTATCAAGCATGACTTGCTAGTAACATGTAATTTTGCTCAAGTGAACTTAAAAACAGATTTTCAAATATACACAATCATAGAACTTTGGTGAGAAAAAATAAAATTTGGCCATAATTCCTCATTGAGAAAACAGGGACTGAAGTCCTTGGCAGGAGTTCTGTGGGGAGTCAGGAAAGCAGATCCCAATCCAGGGAGAATCTCCCCTCTGCCTTCAAGCCCAGCACTCATGGCTTCATAGAGTCACTGTTTCTTTGAAATGACTTTGTTTGCATCTGTCATCCATTACAACTAAAATATTTTAATGATCATTACATAATTTCATAATAATCACAACTATATTTTTGGCCTTCTTCCTTTCTTTGTTCTCACTTCTTTTCTTCTCCTTCTTCCTTTTTCTTTTCTTTTTCTTTTTTTTTTTTTTTTTTTAAGAAAATAATACTCTGCCTGGCCCGTGGGCTGTGATTTCTCCCATAAGTATATAAGTACAGTTCTCCTACCTCTAACACTGTAAGGTTTTAATGGTGTTGATGTATGTGTAAAGATGAGAGATTGAAGCTGAGTTTTTTGTGACTAGGAACCAAAGACACACTAAACGTATGAGAACTCAAGTCTAGAGAAAAAGGCCAAGAGGGATATGGTTAAAGCCTAAGAGTCATAAGGTAAGTAAGGAGATGAATCAAAATGTTCATCAATCCCGGGATAAATCAAGGAGAGCACCCTAAAGGCTGGGGAGAGTGTGTTTTAGGGTAAATCAAAAGAAGGATTATGTCATATCTATGGCATTTATTTTGGCACCCATTAAGAGAGGCTAAAAAGACAGATGACTTCAAAAAGGACTGATTGTCTACTCATGGAGTGAATTTCAAGGAAATCACGTGTGCTCTAGGGTAGCACCCCTAACATTTGAGGCTGACCACAAACACGAGAACCAAGCTCTTTCTAGAAACTTCAAGCAAGGCCATCTTTACATAGAATATATTAGTCTGCAAGACAGTAGGTCAGAGCCATTTAGCAAGTTCTTAAATTCCTATTGGAAAGCAAGGACCTCCCCCCTCAGTGGGAGACACACTGGAGAGCAGTAATATGTCCACTAACCTGCTAAACCATTACTAGGTAAATAGTAGAGAAGGAGGCAGAAAAATATCTGTAGCTCAAAAATATCACCAGTCAGGCTGGCATGATGGCACATGCCTATAACCCCACCTATTCATGAGGCAAGAGGATCACAAGTTCAAGGCCAGCCAGGCGAAGTTAGTGAGACTCTGTCTCAAAATACAAAATTAAAAGGGATGGGGATGGACTCAGTGGTAGAGTGTTTACCTAGCATGTGTAAAGCCCTGTATTCAATCCCCAGTGTTGCAAAAAGTCAAAAATAAATATCTTGCTAGGCATGGTGGCACAAGCCTATAATCCCACCTGCTCAGGAGGCTAAGGCAGGAGGATCCTGAGTTCAAAGCTAACCTCAGTAAAAGCAAGGCACTAAGCAACTCAGTGACACCCTGTGTCTAAATAAAATACAAAATAGAACTGTGCATATGGTTCAGTGGTTGAATATCCCTGAGTTCAACGGCTGGTACTCCCCCCAAAAAAAATTAAAAATAATAAATAAATGAATAATGAATATCTTGCCAACACAAAAGTTTAGATATTCATTTACTAGTCCATGGCTCCTCAAAGGACAGAGGCCCTCTTTGTTTTCCCATCACTGAGCTCAATGTCTAGCATGTAGTAGGGTTTAATAATTATGGTGTTAATAAGTTCCGGCTCTAAAACTATAAATATCTACTAAAGAGTGTTAGGATAATTATAAAATTAGTCATTTATTCCACAGTGGGACTGACAAAAGTGGGAATAACAACAAATATAGGATTAACAAATCTCAGAAATTATCAGTGCATCTGTGCTGGGTAATCAGGAGCATATCAAATAACCAGCAACACCCCATTAACCAGATCATTTCACCCTGAGAGATCAGGATCAGCTGAGGGCCAAATTCCACAACATAAGAAAATTCAAAAGAATTTATAGGAAATTTATAGCACCTCAAAAGAATGTATAGGGAAAGAATTTGTTTAGATTAATTGAATGCTACTCAAATCATGCCAAATAAAACATTTATTCTAGGAGTGCTCTAACCTAATCGCTGTTAAAGGCAGTTTTTAGTGAGTATACAACCATGCACTCCCACATAAGCACTCCAAACTTATTCCTTTAATGAGCCTAAGCACACAACAGAAATTCCACATCTGCCAAATAAATAAATAAATGTATCTTAGATACATAACTACCTTGCTTTTGAGAAATGTTACTCAACAGTTTCAGTTTAAATCACCAATTATTTAGTGCCAATGATCTCATCTAACTTTTCTTTTCCTCCCTTCAATTCTCAGAGAAGCGGGCACTGCAATTAGCACTTTGTTTCAGAAACAAGGAAGACCTGGATCTTTCTTCAGCAAAATGTGGAACCGACTCCAGGACCACAGGAACATGTGCTGACGGCCTGCTGACATAAAGAAGCAGGCTAAGGCCAAGTGTCCAAAACTATTGTATGGTATCACACCTGACCTCTGGACAAAGAAGGTGGGGAGAGGGCAGGGAATGGGAGATCGGGACAGAGGGGCTGGGGTGAGTAGGGATGAGGCAGGGATTGGGGGTTGGGAGGTGACACTTGCATCAAGAGAGGCAGTTGCCCCAACAGCCAGCAAATAGTTGATAATTGTGACTTCTATGACATAACACTTTCACAAAATAAAGACCCAGTGGCCATTGTTTCTTCGAAGAACAATGGTTTCCAGTTAACTCATGGCACAGTCTGTGAGATGATGCAGTGCACTGACCTGTATATAACACGCACCCGTGGATTTAAAGGATTATTAGGATGCCGGATGTCCAAACACTGTCAAAATGTGAACCCACAGAAATAATAAAAGTGCAAGCAACAGCAGTATTAGAAGTTGAAAGGATGACAGCAACTTTGCTCCACAGGATCTCATGTGTCAATAAACTAGACCACAAAAGTCTGGCAACCTTAGAAAGACTGTACTATAAGTTCTCTTTCTCTTTGTTTGTAGAGGACTTAGGAGTAGTACATCCTTAAGAATCAAAACCCATTCTTCTCTAAATATATCAAGACAGCAAAAGGTCAAATGTTCAAGGTTAAGGAAAGATCAAAGTAATAAATGTATTAGGTTTAGTATCTTTTCCTCATGAAAAATAAATAACAATGCATACACACTATATTACAACTGGGCATCATTGGGAGAATAAAAAGGATGAGAGAAATAAATTAACCATTGCTAATCGGCAAACTCATAAATCAGGCTAATGGAGCTAAGCATACAATCATAAAAATACCAGTCTCACACAGCTATGCTACGAGTACCTTCAAATGATACTGCTATAACTGGCCCCAGGAAAACCGGGAATAGGACTGGAATGATCATCTCCCTGCTGACCTCTGCTTGGACCCTTACATGGCTCCCATGCCCGGCAGCCAACTGCTGATGAAAATGTGGAGGTTGTGGGCAACTGAGGACTTAACAAATCAGAGACCAGAGCATCCATCTGGCCTAGGAGGCTGGTTCCAGGACCACGGGGTACACACAAGTGCACAAGAACTTTAAACATATTCCACAGAAATATTCTGCCAATAGCTGGGATCTCCAACACAGCACCCAAAAAACCACAAACATCAGGCGCTATTTCTTGATATAGCCAAACAGTGCATAAGTTTAATGCATACACCAATACTCCAAACTTTAAAAAAAAAAAAAGTTAATGTACATTTATGTGCAGCCACAGAATCTGAGGACTCTTAAAGGCATTTTAGAGATCTTCCAATTCAGTTCTTTTAAAACAACCCAGAGCTCTTGAAGTTAAAAACAAGTTAGTGGCAGAAGCAGGACCCAACTCTCCCCACAGTGTTTTCAATGCTTTTTCCACTCAGGGGAAGTGACCTTGAAAACTGGTTAGATAACAAAGTTACAATTTTATTGGTCACCACAATAATAAGAAATAGACAAGCATGCGGTAGCAATTTCCATAAGAGCAAAGCACAGCTGAAATTTTAAGAGCAAAAGTCTTAAATGTAGGTGGGCTTTTAAAATTAACAGTGAATTGTGGAAGCCATAGCTTTCATCTAAGTTTTGGCCAGCAATCACCCCCAGAGAAATCTCTGCATTATTGTAGCCTAATTTAAAATGGAAGGCCAAACAGATCTGGAAAAGTACAGCTTCATCCTTGTGCTTAATTTATACTATAGTGTACTGTAATTAAGCCCTAAATAAAAGCTATATTCTGAGTAAAGACAAAAAGCTCTTGTTAATGACATTCCATTCCCAATGTAGACTATAACAAAAGGCTTCTTTATTTGGAGCCAACCGTCATTATACTTTGTAGCTTGTATGGAGCTATTGGACTAATATTTGTACTGGGATTAGTGTTAGGATAACCAATCAGTTAACTCCTCCACCTCAGTTTTCTATTATCCTCAAACAAATGGCCAAAAGAAAAAAAAAAAAAAAGAAAAAGAAAAATTGGCAGGCAGAACGACAACTATATTTATGAGATTAAACTCTCAAACCCTTCACAGTTTGCTGGGCAACTAATAACCATTTGCCAAGCTGTTCATTTAATAATGAATCAGTTAAGCCAAAAGCAAAGCAAATGTTCCTCAACCAACCGATGCTCCTACAGTCACACACACACACACCAAAAAGCTCCAATTAGTTAAGCAACATCCTTCATCCCAAATAAAAAATGCAAGTTACCATGTCAGAAAAACAAACTCCTGCCATCAACCAAATGCAAGCTGCCATGCATTGTTTTAAACATCTTTAAATTGTATGTGATTTTATAATTTCTGAAATCCAAAAGGACTAAGAAATATTTGGAGGAGTGACTCCTATGTGTGCCATACACTTTGGAGGGAGGGCCAGAAGCTCATCATCCAACTCTGCAATCTGAAATCACGTGACTTCAGGCATCCTACAGAGTGTGCTCTCTTGATGCATAAAATAGAGTGTCAACACATGAGACCACTAGGATTACGCAAACTGAAAAAAATGCTGTTTGTCAAAAGCAAAGTAAGGTGAACATTAGACAACACAATAATAGAGCAAGGAAGTTATTAAGGGGAGCAGGGGAGTGGTGAGGGCTGCTTCCCAAGAAATATAGGTGTCAAGCTAGAAGATGACCCCAACTCACTCTGATCTTCTCCCAACCAACTCCGCACACCCATGGGTTAAGAAAGGGCAGCAGCAGACACCCCTTCTCTTGTACTTACTAATAGTTCATCCATACTGGTCTGGCATTTTTCCAAGTTGATCCGCTTTATTGCTACACGTTCTTGCCTGGGCTTGCATAGGGCAGCCTGAACCACAGCAGTAGCTCCACTGCCTGAAATGGAAAAAAAAAAAAAAAAGCAACATCAGCTATCATATGGTACACTGTCCAGCTACTATTTGTGATGCTTTCGAAAATAAATATCTATTTTTTTAATCTTCTAGTCGAGGAATTAAAAATGTTACCATTTGTTATGTTAGGTTCTAAAGTAATTATCTGGAGAGGGAAAAGGAAAATCTATGTTTCTACACAATGGATGACTGAAGACACTGTCACAAAGGATATGAGCATCCACATCATTTCCCTGCACGGGAAGACATTACTGTGCTCAAGTCCTGATATTTTCTAACTGCAGTGCTTTGCAGTAGCTTAGGCTCTTCTTCCACTTCAGCCCAAACCAAACCACTCCAGCCCGAGCTACTTCAGGACTTCCGTAAGACACTGGGTCAACCTATACTGTGCTGAGCACTCCTGGAGCTTATTCCTTCAGCGTTTACTCTACAAGAAAAACGGGATCAGCCCCAGTGTTCTCATGTCAACAGCTTTCAAGAATGCCAAGCAAAACAATGCAAATGTGTGATCACAAAAGCTTTAGGCATTCATGTGAATCTCCTATTTCTAAGGTTTCCTGATCCTTAGATGATGCACTCAAATTCCTAAGAGACAGTCATGTCATTATCCATATTTTATAAGAGTAAAATGTAGACGTGTAATGATTGGTGGCAGAGCACAAAGAGCTCCTAATTGGATTTCTATTCCACAGGGGCAAAAAAGCCCCCCGGTTAAGGCATCTTGATTCTACAAATAATACCAAAAATGTATTCTAATCACATAAATCCTCTAGCACTGCAAGACGCTAAGTAAAAGAAATAGCATCTTTTGGCCTTCCTCAGCTCTAACCCCCTTCAAAGTACAAGCTACATCCCCATCCCAGAAGGACTTCTCAACTTCAAATGGGGTTTCATCCTGATAACCCACTCTAAATGGAACATACCATGTCAAAAATGCATTGAGTACATCTAACTTCCAAACATCATGGCTTAGGAACACAGCACGCTGTGGAGTGCCGGTGCAAACCTCTCTAAAGGTTTTCTTCAGGAAACACTTCTCAAATGAGTCATTGGTTATCATTAAAAAAGAGAAAGGGGTCATTGGCCATGAAGAAGACAGCTCAGGGGGGTTAGCTTCCTCAGTACATGTCATAAAAAGGCATGGCTCCTGTAGTGCAAAGCAAGGCAGTCTGCCACCCCAAAGACACGCCCAAATGAGTGCTTGAGGTTGAGAGCTCCACCCTTTCTTCCTCCCTGTTGTTTCCTCATTCAGCTCTGACCCCCTTCACTCTCATGCTCCAAAGCCAGGTCTTAGTTCCAACACTCTTATTTTAGCAAAGCGCAATCTGTGTTCCCCAGCAAGAAGATTCCCTTGTCCTGACCACCCACCTTACTCATGAAAGCCACCTGACAAACTGGACATATCTAGCATTAGCCTCAGTTTATATGTGAGAAAACTGGGACTCGGAAAACGTGCCCAAGGCCCCACAGCTAATATGCACCTGAGCTGGGATTTTACTTTTTTTCCTACTTCCCCAAAACTAGAGCACACCCTTCCCTTCCTCCCTTGCTTTGCCCTTGCCTGGAAGATATTTTCTTTGGTCCTAAACTGTTCAACAAGAGAGAACCAACCTGGAGAGAAGGGTCATGTGAGCTCACTCTCCAGGCCCCGGCTGGAAGAGAGTGTCATCTTCAGAAGTTGTTGCAAAGGCCCGCCCTTTCTCTCCCTGACCTGGATGCTCCATCAGCAGCTACTCAAAGAGTCCTACCAGGTTGGCTTCATCGGCCCTGCAGATCACAATCCTGCTGGGTTCCATCCAGAATCCTCCAGACACCAGAGCCAAACACTACAAAGATCCCTGGTGATAGCAAAGTATATTTTATAGTCTCACTGAGGGGAGGTGCAGAGACAGTGCTACAGCTGGTTAGCACTGGACCTGGTACCCAGCAGAGAAACCAACAAACAGCTTTATCTAGCTGCTGATGGGAAGCCATTTCTGGCTCTAGCTGCTGTAAATATCCCCCTAACCCTACTCCTTCATCCTTAATCCACAAGCAAGAATATTTTCAAGTCAGAGGAGCTAAAGAACAAGAGAGAGAGAGAGAGAGAGAGAGAAGAAAATCAACTCCCAGAAAACATGAAATGGGTATTTGTAATGGTGAACCTCTCACAGTCAAGTCCTTGATTATAAAATTTTCCGACTTCCATTAATGTTCGAGAATACAGATACAAATAAGAAGTCTAAAAAGCCAGCAGGAGTAGTGGGGGAAGAAACATCTTCTATTAGAGCTTTAGAACCAGAGAATTATTATGCTTCACAATTGTAGCTGACTAAAGAACAACTGGCTCTCATCTCAAGACAGAGCAAATGTGAAGCTTCATGACCTGAGGTCACTGTCACAGCATGAATGGATTTCATCATTCATTGAACACTCTGGGAGATTCCACCCTGAATCCAGAGATGTCCTTCAGCAAGAGCCATGGAGAACAAAGTTAGAGTCCAACCCCTCACATTATGGATGAGGAAACAGGGTCTGGAGAAGATCAAGGATTCTGTGGAGATTTTTTGGGGGCAGTAACTGAAAAACATAGGATTAGGACCCCAGAACAAGGCACCCTTAATTCCTTGTCTACCACTATCTGCACACGGCTGGTGACTTTTCAGATTGCCAGTCAGGATTCATTGATCAGGAAAGCAATTTACTGGTGATGGAAACCAGCACTTTATGAAAGAAAGCATCAGAATGCACCTTACATAATAAGGGCAGGAACTACTTTATTAAACTTTGGTTTCAGTTATATCTAAGCTGCACCACGACATGCATTGTTGTGAGTCATGATCAAAAACTGGAAACCTGCTGTATTACATTAAGATACTCAGGATTAGAATAAAGCATGCTTCGGAGGGAGAAGTGGAAGTGACCTAACTGCATAATTCCTAAGGACATTTAGAAATGATATAAGCAGAGTTTTGCTCTAAGATTTTCATATTCTTTGTTGATTAGTTTAACAGAAAGTTAAAAATGTAAAGCCTGTAAATCCAGCGATTAGACAAGCATTAGCAATGTGAGGTAAAATAGTAGCAACTAAATGTTAAACAGCAATTTGTCTTTATTTTGAACAATACATATAACTCATTAACATTTGGTCCTATGTTTTCAAATATGTATCATTCATTGTTTAGGGAATAAGGAGCTCTGAACATTTCAGGAATTTCTCAGCTTATCCTGACTCCCATTTCAAATAAAATAAATCATTCTATAGGATATGTCCAAACTAAAAGAGTATGGCTGTCCATGTTTTCAAACACTGTTTAAAGTCCCTCTATCTCAATTCATTTTGGTAAGTAATTCCAGGTTTAAAACAGCTGCTTACAAGTTTCAGCTAGTAGTCATGTCAATGGCAATCAGAGGTGAGAGATTCCTTGAGTTCATTACCAAGATACAGACTCTTCTTTGAGTAGACACATCTCTTCTCATTTCCTTTTTTTTTTTTTTTTTTTTTTGCTGCTGGCAGTATTAAGGTAAATCACCAGAAAATAGCATAGTTGCATTTCACACTTTGAGTTATCAGAAGAAATATTGCATTAAAAGATAATTTAGTATTGTAACTTGGTATTTCACTAAGTCTATAAGAAACTAACACAAAGAACTTCAGTATTTCTTTCCTAAAAATCACTACTATTGCTAATGACAATCTAGACATTGTTCAAAGTTCCTCCTTCCATGACACACGCAATGAATTCCTCCTTGTATTTAGTTCTAAGGCAAAAAGGTCTCCTTCCCAAATAACTTAATAGATAATGAGAAATATGTAGTAGCATCATGTTTTCCTTTTTTGTCCTGACAGAAAGCTCAGACCTAAATTCCATGCTTAATAATAGCAATTATCCTTAGCCCAGATTTCCTGTGACTTCTCCTTGCCCTCTTCATTATCTGGCCTCTATTCTTCATGCTTAATTTAGTGGTACTGTCACTATTCAAACAATGTTCCTGGAGTCTACCAAAGTTACACCTTCTTGAAACATTACTACTGGTCACTTAATGTGAAAGGAAAGACTGTGCTTAACAGCCCCAAGATAACTACAGGCACAAAAAGGCAAAAGGCAAAAGGCAAAAAAAAAAAAAAAAAAAAAAAGATGTTTGCCTGAATTATTTCATCAATGAACAGTAATTAAAACTCTACCACATGGCAGGCAATTCACTAGATAATAAAGGTCCAAAGGTGCCTGCTCCTGTTACAAGCAGAATACATCCTTTTGTAGGATCGTTTCCTATATAGCAATTAAGAACAATGACTAGAAAGCTCCTGTGGACTGAACGTTTGTGTTCCCCTAAAATTCATATGTTGAGGCCCTGCTAGGGTTTAAATATGGGGTGTCCCCAAAAGCTCATGTTAGATAATGCAGGAATGTCCAGAGGTACAGTGATTAGATTATAAACTGTAATCTAATTAGTGGATTAATTCATTTGGTGGATTAATAACTGAATTACTGGGTGGTAAATGAAGACAGGTGAGGCATGGTTAGAGGAATTAGGCCACTGGGGGCATGCCCTTGGGGGTTATATATCTTGTTCCTGGCTCCTTACACTCTGTGCATCCCATTAGCCATGAGAGGAGCAATGGACCTCCACCATGCCCTTCCACCATGATGTTCTGCCTCACCTTGGGCCCAGAGCAATGAGTCAACTGACCACAGACTGAACCTTTGAAACCGTGGACTCAAATAAATCTTTCCTTCTCTAAGTTTTTCTCTCTTTTTTGGGGGGTGGGGGGGGTTACTGGGGATTGAACTCAGGGGCACTCGACCACTCAGCCACATCCCCAGCCCTATTTTGTATTTTATTAGAGACAGGGTCTCAGTGAGTTGGTTAGCACCTCAACATTGCTGAGGCTGGTTTGAACTCTCAATCTTCCTGTCTCAACCTCCTAAGTGGCTGGGATTATAGGTGTGTACTACCACACTGGGCTCTAAGGTGTTCTTGTCAGGTATTTTGGTCACAGCAATGAAAAGGTGACTAACACAAGCCCCACCCCACTCCCAATGTGACGGTAGAGATTGGGCCTTTGTGGAGGTAAGGAAGATTAAACAAGGTAGAGGGTCAGTATCATTATTAGAAGAGATAACAGAGAATTCTCTTTTCCTCCATTCCCTTTCCATGTAAGTACTGGAGAGAAGGTGCCCATCTGTGAGCCTGGAAGAGTCCTCACAAAAAAATGAATTAGACACAACTTGATCTGGACTTCCCAGGCTCCAGAGCTGTGGAATTAAATTTTGACTGTTTAAGCCACCCAGTCTCTGGTATTTTGTTATGGCATCCCCCGCGGACGAATACAAAAAGCCTTTCAACATCTAAGTCACTCTCCAACCAACATGTAGTGTAAATAATGCAATACTAAATACAAGAGGCAAGACTCAACTGAAGGGTCTCTGGCAGGACATTGTAGAACTCCCACCTATGGGAAGAATTCTCATCTGTGGTTTTAATGAACTTCAGCTCTCCTTAATGGGCATAATAAAATCCACCTATGTGGCTTAATAGCCTAATGTGTTTCACATTCTTTGAAAACATCAATTCGATGAACACGAGGCTCTCCCTGGGACTCACTGCTTCATCTGTAACATGAAAGAGGGAAACAGCATCGTTTATATGGTACCCAAGGGACAAGAGGGCACAGCAGGCTTAGCACCAAGAAGATTCTGTTGGCTTTAAAGGAAGGAAAGGAGAGCTAAATTTGGAAAGCAAGAGACTAAATGATTTCTGACATCTGATACAGCATGTTAAGAATTTAAAATAAAAAAGAAACCAGAGAATTCAGGAACAGTTATGAACTAATATTCTATAGCAAAACTTCTGGCTTATAACATACTTTAAAATATAACCTAAATAATGATTTTAAACTATATTTGTCCATCCAAATGCATGAATTTATATGTAGCCCTACCACACACTAACTACTTAACCTTAATAAGTTACTTGATTTCCCCCCATCTTAGTTTCTACATCTGTAAGATGACAATAATAGTACCTAGCTCATAGGATGGTTCTGAATCAAATGAGGTAACATGTGGGAACCCCCTGGAACTATGCCTAGTACACAGTAAATACTAATTAAATCTTAGATAGTACTGCTTCTT
This sequence comes from Callospermophilus lateralis, assembly GCF_048772815.1. Lineage (NCBI taxonomy): Eukaryota > Metazoa > Chordata > Mammalia > Rodentia > Sciuridae > Callospermophilus > Callospermophilus lateralis. The sequence continues at coordinate 62,190,731 of NC_135313.1, read as the reverse complement.
AAGGAAATCTCTCCAGGTCAACTGGTTTCCTGTCAACTTGACATTTTAATGTTACATAGCATTTCATAATATTAATACACTACAATTTATTTAGCCCTTTTTGTGTTGAGTATTCTATTTCTAGTTCCCCCCCAAAATGTTGCAATGTTGAAGCAGTAGGATCACAAGTTTGAGGCCAATCTGGGCAATTCAGCAAGACTCTGTCTCAAAATAATAAATTAAAAAAGGGTTGGAGGTGTAGCTCAGTGATAGAACACTTGTTTCACATACACAAGGCTCTGGTTCAACATCCAGCACTGAAATCAATCTCTCTCTCTCTCTCTCTCTCTCATAAACACACACACACACACACACACACACACATACACACACACACACTCCTTAATCCATAAAAGATGTTCTTTAGGTTAAAGTAGGATGTGGTCAATTTTGTCTAACAACTCCTTTCCATAAATAGCAAGATTTTTTAAAAGGCATTACATCAGCTTTTGACCTTCATGATGGCCCCGGGGAAAGAGGTTCTATCATCACATCCTACTTACATGAGGAGAACCAAGCCAAAATTTTAATATGAGCTTGACCATCTTGTAGAACATGAAAGGAATCCTTCATTATGCTCACCTGTCCTTTACCAATAAACAGAGTCCTGTGAAGTATCAAGCTTTCTTTAAAGAGAGGCTGGCTGGTGGTGTGTAGTAAACACAACAAATGGCTTTGGATCAAATGATTTCTTCCAGTCCTCACTTTCCCCAGCGCACTCTGTGTGCTCTATTTATAGCATGTGGCCAACCTCAAAGCCCACAAGGCCAGCGAGTCACATGAGGGCCAGAAAAGAAGTGGGGGAAGACTCTGTTGGATGGACTCATGTGAGCTCTACAGGGCCAAGCTGCCTAACATGGCAAGATTGTCTGCATTCTGGAGAATAGCTAAAAACTCAGGTTTTGCGTGAGATTCTACTAACATTGGTATTTAATTTTGTGGGGGGTGGGGGTACTGGGAATTGAACCCAGGACTCATGCATGCTAGACAAGCACTCCACCACTGATTTATAACTCAAATGACTGAGATTAACATTTAAAAATTAAAAAAGCACTGTGACTCAGATAAGAGCAGGTCACATTTTGCACAAGTATGTGACTGCTATTTATCAGAGATATATTCTTTTTAACCTGATGATCCAGATTTACATTTATTTATTAGATTGCAGCTGTATGAGTCGAAACTGGTTACATTTTTGGAATGGGAATATGGTTCAGTGTTAGAGTGCTTCCCTAGTGTGTATAAGGCCCTGGTTCAAATCCTAACAGAGCCAAAAAAAATAAATAAATAAAAGGCAATGTTGGGGTTTAGATTTGAGTTGTCCCCAAAAAACTCATGTGTGAGACACTGCAAGAAAATTTAGAGGTAAAATTATTGGGTTAAAAAAGCCTTAACCTGCTGGGTACAGTGGCACAATGCTTGTAATCCCAGGCTGAGACAGGAGGATCATGAGTTCAAAGACAGCCTCCTAGGCACTTAGCAACTCAATAAGACCCTGTCTCTAAATAAAATACAAAATGGGGCTGGGGATGTGGCTCAGTGGTTGAGTGCCCCTAAGTTCAATCCCCAGTACAAAAAAAAAAAAAAAAGAGCCTTAACCCAATCAATCAGTGAATCAATTCACTGACAGAGATTAATTGTATAGCAATTGTTGTAGGCAGACAGTGTGTGGCTGGAGGAGGTGGGTCAGTGAGGACATGTCTATGGGTATATACTTGTCAGTGGTGAGGGGAGTCTCTCTCTCTCTCTCTCTCTCTCTCTCTCTCTCTCTCTCTCTCATTCCTGGTGCCATGTTCCAAGCCTTTTTCCTCTGCCACACTCTTCTACTAGGATGTTCTGCCTTATCTTGGGCCCAGAGCAATGGAGTCAGACATCTATGGACTGATATCTCTGAAACCATGAGTGCTAAATAAACATTTTCTCCTCTAAAGTAGTTCTTGACAGGTCTTTTGGTTACAGCAGTGATAAAGCTGACTGAAACAAGCCATAAGATTCAACATAATATAGGTACGTACTCAGAGCACTGACCCAAAGGGCACTGATCCAAACTGGTTTGTCCCATGTTGCTGTCCATCCACCTCATCTTGCAATTTCACACAGAGAAAGGGCTACTCTTTTGTCATCAGGCTCATTTCACATGAGAGGAACAGACGCACAGTAAAATCTCCAGTCAAACATAAGGAACTATAATTGAGAGGCAGATGTGACACACAACTTGCTATACACATAAATTTACAAAACAGATTCTAACAATGACCTGTCTGAATGTGCAGTACAAAACCAGGGAGCTACACTGAGCCTGGCGCAGCAAGACCACATTGCTCAAGACAGCTATAAACCAATGGACCCTCCTCGGTTCTCTGGCATGTGTTACAGCCAAGCTGGCAGAATTATGGCCTTCTGTGAGCCTTCATCCAAGGAATGAGTTAGAGCTTCCTTCTGGGGTGTTGGAGCAGATTTAGAGCTTACTTTAAGATGGCAAATGCCAGGCTGAGGTGGAGAAAACTCCACTCAGCAGAATGTCCTTATGTCTCACGTCTGGCCGGGACAAACTACCTTACCTGAGAAAGCTGGCTTATTAAAACACTTAGAGGTCACAGACCCCACCAAGAAAAGCAGTCCTTGGATGTAACTCATCAAAGACCATCTGATAATACCACAGACAAACAAAACGCAACCCAGGTTCTGATACGGAGAGAAACAAGGAAAGTGGGATGTGGAATCAAACTGCAATGAATGTAAAGAAACTCACCTTGGACCTAATCCAACAAAAAAAAGAAACCTATACTATATTTACAAAATATTCAGAAGGCATATGGATTGAGATTATCTCACATACAATGTAAAGAAAATTAATAATAATTTAATAATATTTCAATAATAATTAAAATTATTATTAGAGCATATGGTTAAATTCTAGACACCAGGTTAAAAAAAGAGTGGCATGTGCTAAGAAGCTATTAAATAGCAGACTCTACTTTCTAATTCATTATGATTAATATTGAGATTTATTCTAGACATTTTTGTTTTCTGAATGATGTGTGGTAGATACAAAGTCACTTTGCATATGATTATTTTGCCAATTGAAAATACACTGAGCAGTCATTGACAGAGCGCTTGCCTAGCTGGTGCAAAGCCCTGGGTTCAATCCCCAGCATCAGGAAAAAAAAAAAAAAAAAATAGGCTCAAGAGCACTTACTTATAGGTCCAACCCCTTAAAGCTGAAACTTTTTTCTAAAATTTTAGTCCTAATATTGAGACTGACCCAACATAACTACTAGGATTAGAATACATAACCTCTCCATCAGTGAATGTCCTACTTAAAAAAAAAAAAAAAAAAAAGACCAACTTGTTTTGATATGGGGCTGGGGGACAACCTACTCCAGGGATTAGTTATGGATAATTTGGGGTGCCTTCCCAAACATCCCCTCTTGCTGAGCCAGTCACCTCCTCAAGGTTCCCAGGGACTCTCCACAGCCTCACCCTAGCATGCACATGCTTATGGAGCCATGTCTTCCCACCTTACTTTTTCTAGATTCTGCCCTTCTCCCCAGGCCACTGCCTGGAATACTGGAGACCCTCAATAAGGGTTCACTAAGTGAATGAAACTCACTCTAACCCACCACTGGGGAGACTGCCTCTGGACAAGGGAAGTGAAGCTATGTTCCAAGTTGGGTCTGGCAGGCTACATGACCCATGTGCAAGGACAAAGCACACTTCTGCTCCATGTGCTTTCTCTTCATTGCTCATTGTGTGTGAGTGGCTAAGCAGGTAGTTGTGAGACCCGTGGCAGTTAGCTTCCAGGAAAGATCCTGGGAGGCCATCTGCCTTGAGACTTGTTTGATTAGCAGAATACCCGATTCAGTTCTAGAGCAGGTATCACAGGACAGTTCATTCTAAAAAACAATGTTCCACTAGAATGTTCCACATTTTAAACAGTGAATCCACTGTCCCCTACTTAGCATGAAGCATGAAGCCACACAAAATATGGCAGGCTAGTGTAAACTAGAGTCTTGGATGATTCTACTTGTAAAGGGGACAGGCAGCAGGCCATGACAGCCCTGGTGATCCGTCTCAAGAGACACTTTATCAGGACCTGGACTGCAGAATGGACACCTTCCCACAGAGAAAATCTGATTTTTATACTGAGCCAAAAGTCACCTTTGAAGTCCTTGCCCCTATACACGCAAAACCCCAGGATCTGGCAGGACTGAAAAACTTCCTGTTCTGCTCTGAACAACTAGCACAATTCCTCCCAGTAAAACCCACTCATTTTGCTGATTAAATCAACCACATAGAAGCCAACATTCCACAAAAGAATGTCCATTACTATTCACACAGATAAACAGATACACCCACTGGCAAAAGCCAACAGGCACAAGTGTCCTAGTTTGAATATGTGTGGCATGGTGGTAACCTCTGATTCCTTATTGCTCCAACCTTAAGCCACCTGGAAAAGGGAAGGGCTCTAAATACAAAAAGAGGAGCTGGTATCTACTTTGAGGTTGGTCTCATCCCATCCCATCTCAGCTACATGCTCACTGAGTGCCTTTGCATTAAGAAGAAAAAGGTATCCCTCTGGTTGGACACAAACCAGGAGATGCAGGGCCTGACGAGCGCATGATGCACAATTAGTGGAGAAAGCTGCTTTCTCCCAGCTAATTGCATCAGAAATTGTTGGTTAAACAGAAATTGAGTTTTCAGCCTCCAGGGGCAATGTACAACCTTGGTGGCTTTCAGTCAAAGGTTATTAGCATTTCCACAGCCTCCAAGTCACTTTAAAAAAAATAGTTTGGGTGTAAGCCCCACATGCCCTGGAGTTAGGCAGATATTAGCAAAACCTCTAAGACAGGTTAACTACATCCATAACATGTAAGATTTTAAAAGTAGATTCCTTGAAGGAACTTTGGATTATGTAGAGGGAATGTGGAGATGGAAAGAACAGTAGAATGAGTCAGACATTATTACCCTATATACATGTTATGATTATACTACTGGAGTCACTCTGCACCATGTACAGCCAGAGGAATGAGAAGTTGTGTTCCATTTGTGTATAATGTGTCAAAATGCATTCTACTGTAAAATTAATTAATTAATTAAAAACCAACAAAATATTTAAATAAAAAACAGTTCTTAAATAGAAATAAAGTGAATACAAATCAGTGAAGGAAAGGTATAGACTATATTGTAGCCCTCTTTGTAGTATGGAAACAATGATGAAAGAGTAAGCCTATTGAGGAGATTTCGAGAAACTATTCTGCTGTATTGCTTATATAAGGAAATTACTTTTCAGAGCAATATTTCCAAATTGTATGGCATTTCTACAACTGTGACCAATAAAACATATCTATAATTATAATAAACAAGAAGAAATCTATGTATGGATACCTAACGTAGAAAAATAAAGAAAAACAATATGCTATTTTTGTTTTGAAATTTAATAAATAAAATATAGACATTAATTAATTTGGTAACTAGGGTATACCAGAAGTACATGAATTATCCAGGGATTTACAATCTGACCATTAAATTATATATATGTATAAAATTTATGTTTATATGTATATATATATATATATATATATATACACACACACACACACAAAGCACATATATGAGACAGTTATAGTGAATATAATTTGTGCCAACTTTTTTGATATTGTTTTATGCATTTACATATAATTTTATTAACTTATGAAGAATGTTAGATTTTCTTTCATAATTGTGAATAGCTATTAAAGATTCCTAAACAAAAAAAATAAGTAGTAGATTCTTGAGCCCATCTCCAAACTATTGAATGAGAACTGTTGCAACTGGAAGCCTAGAATCTGCATTTTTATAAAGCATCTCGGCAATTCTCCCATATTCCTAAACTAGACAATCACAGCTCCTAGGTATTGGTTTCTCTCTCCATTCCTCTACCAGGATTCCTGGGCTTGAGGAAAGTTTATCAGCCAGGGGTTGTTTAGAAAAATAGAAATGCCACCAAGTATGGCAACTGACACTATTTGGTATAAAGATTTGATCCAGTGGGTGCAAGAAGACTGAAATACAGAACAACGCTGAGTGGCTTCAGGAATAAGCTACTACCCAGAAGGCTGTAGGGCCAAAGGGAGACTTAGAAACAATCAGAATCTAAAAGGCCAGGGGAGGAATCCTAAAGGGATGGGGCTGGGACACAGATATCAGAGGAGAAAGTGCTGGTCACAGGGTCTACAGGGGCTGGGACTCACACAAGGACTGGCTAGTGGGACATCTCTCAGGGTTTCCAAGGTGCATAAAGCAGCTGAAGAGAAGAACCAAGAACTCCCCGTAGAAAGACCTTTTCTAAAGCAAAGCTGACAAGCACAATCAGCAAATCAGATGAAGCCTGTCCCTTCTCCCTCCCTACTCTGCCTTCCAGAACTCCCCTCAGGCCCCTAGTAGCAGAGTTTAAGAGGAATACAGCAGGCAAAGGAGGAACCTGGTCTGCCCATGACCAGTCCAACAAAGGAAGCAGATTCTACAAAGGTCTGTCTGGAGCTTCCAGGCAATCACTGAATAAGGAGTCCAGGGAACATGATACCCATCAGCTCCATCAAGAGACAGGGGCCTCTCCAAGCTCTACTAACAATGTTAGGTTTTATTGAAATTCTCATTTTCCTGCATTTTCAAACTCGGTACCTAAAATGACCCTTTTTAATATCTACACTCCCCCCAAAAAGTTCACTCTGTACTTCCAAGCTCAGCCCCACACCTCTCTACTTCCTTTTGGTGGGGTAGTAGAATCCTAACTAGGACTGAGGGTCTGGGCTCAGACAGCCCTAAGCTACATGACCTTGGGCAAATTGCTGGTGTGTTATGCCTCAGATTCTCCAATATAAAAAAACAAATGGTAATACCTACCTCACAGGGAAACTGTCAATGTTAAAATGCAATAATACACACAAATGTAATAAGGTAAATGTGTCTGCGTCATGTTTAACAATGTCTAGACATTGTTTCTATTACCAATGATAGGATCATTCCAGAGACCTGAATAGAGATTAGAACTAGGTTTATTGCAACCTCTTGAGAAAATTCATTTTTATCTTCCTTCCCCATGATGACCTCTGCTCCCACTGAGGGCCAATTCCTTCCAGCTTCCTATCAACTCCCCCTCCTCAAATCCTAACTTCTATATTATAATGATGGATATACAGAAAATTAGGCAGAGGAATGATTCATTGTTCAAGATACAATTCGCCCCACTTCTCAGGTAGTTCAACATCCCTGGCTACCACATCCAGGAAGCAGCAAGGACAAGCTCAAGGACAGAAGGAAAAAAGTCCACTTACTTTAATGCCATCCACCCCTCCCTACCTCTCCATCTGATTTGATTGTCCTCGTAATCTAACTCCTGCTTATCTGGTCTCCCCTGACAACCCAACTTTCTCCCCCAGGTTACAACTACAGTATAGGAAGTAAGGTCAACCTCTGCGTGAGAAACGTCTCCCTTCCTCCCTCCCTCAACACACTCACCCAAAAGCAGGACATGATGATGTAGTCTGAGGTGGCAGCAGAACACAAGAGCCACAAGGGAAGAGATCCTAATTACAGGAATGCAAATGCCTGGTAGGGTGGACTGTAGTGACTTGACAGCCCCTGCAGGCCTGAGAGCATAGCTGAACAAGAAGAAAGAGGCTGAAGGGCCCTGGGGAAGGGCTCAGACCAAAGCTAAGCCCTGAGGGAAGCAGCAGCAAGCTAAGTGTCCACCAGCCCCACCCTTGGAGCTCCTCAGAATGGAAGTCACCTGCAAATCCAGTCATCAGTGGGAGCCTGGTGGAAGATCAGGAGACTGCTCCCTCCTGCAGTCCTTCCAGGAGCCAATCCAAAGTATTATGAGTAAATAGGCATTGAAAGACATGGAGATGGCACATCCTGTGAAAATGTAGATGCTGGTTCAGGAGGTCTGGGGCATCCGAGTTCTACATTTCTATGTTTGCAGGTGAAGGGATGCTGCTGATCCACGAACCAAAGATGAACTGTTACAGCATCATGGACATAACTTCTCTCAGTCATCCCCTAGACTTCCAGGCACCTCTCTCCTAAGGAGACACTAGAGCACCTGGAGACCTCCTGACCAACCTCGTCACCCCTGCCTGGCCAGCAGAGTCCAGAAGGAGCCATTCCCTCTATAAGAAACCATAATTTGGGACTGTATGTGTATTTAACTCTTTAAAAATGAAGATGCAACATTTTCTCCATCCAATAACATGTCCGTTTACTATCTGATTTTTTTAGGTGCATTTTCAGAAATTCACTATAAACAAAAGATGAGGAGAATTCTACTTCCCTCTTTAGCAAGAAACATGTAATTCAACTTCAAAACTATTTCTAGCAACTATAGTTCAAATTAAGTGGAACTTCAGTTAAACAGACATTTATTTTATTAATCCAAAAAACACAATACCTCAAACAGCATGGTAACTAAGGAAACATAATAAATAAAGCTGAACGGCCAGAGCACTGCACTCACTTTCGTTCAACATACGCTGAGCTCCAAGTTACATATTAAATACACTTCCTAACAGCAATGCTATGTCTACATCCAATGGATACAGATGAGCTGGCAAGATATTATAAGAAAAATAACCATTACAAATGTTGGTATTTCCATTAAAATTGCTTTCTTGCAGCAGGAGGCTGGTGTACCCAAATCTACCGTCTATCCTAAGTCACAGCAGACCTTGATCTGCAGGGAGCTGCTGCCCGGGATGGCATGAGTTTTAGTGAAGGCTTATAGCCAATCACTTAATCATTTTTTTTTAAACCACTAGGCTGATAAGATTGGTAAGCACTTGTTAAACTGATCTTTATTCCCACTGTTTCATTTACGCCACTTAAATAACGTTAAGTATTCAGTTTCATATCCCTGCTGTGAAGTTCTTGGTTACCTAATGTTCCTACCTTGAATTCTTGAAGATAGTTAGCATTCCCTGATTTTCCTTGTTTGCTGTCAAGATAGTGCCACCTGCCCAGAAAGAAAGAAAGAAAGAAAGAAAATAGAGCCTGTTGGCCAAACCCTCAGGTTTAGGTTCTGGGATTCGGCCTATAATACAGTATATGGACCAAAATCCTGGAAAGGTCCAAGGTTCAGACTCAGTCTCCTAGTGTGTCAGTCACCTTCACATTTTTACATACCAAAAATAAATTTTAAACCCATCCAATAAGACAACAAAATGGACAGTTACAACAAGCCCTCCACCAACAGGGATGGATGAGGAAAAGTGACCAAAAACACATGATCTGCTGATTCTAATAATTACAAATGCCTTCACCATACAAATAATAATGGCATCCTAGAGTTGGGAAAAAACTTCAATCTATATCTCAAACAATAAAAAGAACAGATAATACACATTTGATAGAGCTTCTAATATGGCCAGGCACTATTTAAGGTGTTGGAAGAGAAGCAAAGAACAAAAAGTACCAGATTTCCTACAATTTTATTTTAATTTAAGAGGGGATGTCAATTTAAAAAAAAAAAAAAAAGTCTTAAATGAGATAATGGAAGGGATGTCAATTTAAAAAAAAGTCACAAATGAGATAATTTCAGATTGCCGTTTAAGTGTTACACCAAATAAAATTGGTGGGAACAGCACAGGCAAGCTATTCTGAGGTGGTAATATCTGGGGTGCTGAGAAGGAGCCACCAGCAAAGATTCATGGGCAGAGCATTCCAAGAAGAGAGGACAGCATGTGAAAAGGGCTGCAGAAGGAACAAGTTTGGAAAGTTCAAAGGACAGAAATAAGGGTGATGTGGCTAGAGCTCACTGATTCAGAAGGTAGGTGGGAAAAGATGGTTGGACAGGTACAGGTAGGCAAGAGAAGGAACACATACAGAGAAAGTCATGTAGACCAACATGAGTACTTTGGAGTGTTCTGAAAAAAGAATTACAAGATCTGGCTTACATTTTATTTATACAAAGGTCACTCTGGCTGCTACATGGAGGCAAGGCTGTATGCCAGGCAAGATGCAACATGACTGGGCAGGAGTTGCTACAGATGTGCAGGCTCAAGTTAATCATGGCATGCGCTAGAGTGGCCAAAAAAGAGAAGAGTAAAGTGGTTGGAATTGGGGACTTAAGTGGATGTAGAACCACAGCACTGCTGACCAATAGGAAGATAATTGTAGGTAGAAAACATTTGCGTAGTATATCTGAATTCATATTCCCCTCTACCATTATCACCACTGTATTTTATAATGAATATTCTTGATTGTCTCTTTCCCTTCCCCAAATTCTGCCAATGCTGGCCCATCTACTGAAATATGGTCTGCCTGCTTCAGATGAGAATTTTAAAGGACTGGCTGTCATGCTCTGTTCAACAAACCTCCAACACCAAGAACAAGGAAGAGTAACCCCCAGGGAAAACCAAGGCACTGCCTAGGAGAGATGACCTTCCACACAGCCAAGAGATGTTTTAGAACTGTCCCAATACCTCTTACAGATGGATGTTCATATGCACTGCTCTCCTATATATAAAAATGTTTAAAAAAACAAAAGGAGAAATAGTTGGCATTTACAGATATTTTTTCCATCCAATTCTTCTAGAGGCTTCAAAGAAGTAATTAAATAGTAAATGAAAGTTCTTTTCCTTCCTGAAAATTAAGCCATGCTAAACAACAAGGACTAAGAGTGTATTTTTTAAACTCCATTAGCCAAACATAACCCTGGTTACGAATCCCATTCCTCTGCTTGTTCACAGTCACATTCGCTCACATATAGAATCACAATAACTATACCTTCATATTCTGCTGTTCTGAGAATTAGATCACACTTTTCATGTTCCTAAAACATGTTTATAATTACATTAATGGTGGTACAACATCTCAACATGTTACTGAACCGCGAAAACTGCCTTTAGTCTTTGCATCCACCTTTATCTCAAGACTGCATAATAATTTCAGAGGGATAACCCACCTGTAGTGTAAATCAAAACTAAAATAATGCCAGGTGCATAATTTCAAGGCTCTTGTAAAGTTGTTGTATTTGGCATTTCACTAAACTGCTTATAAAACCATTATCTGTCAATGATTTGTCAAACCAAGTGACTTAAAAAAAAAAAAAGAGAAGTCAATTTCACTTAAAGATTATTTACCTAAGATACTGAAATAACTCACAAAAGCACAGCAGGAAGTCAGCTGAACCGACACCAGAGAACATGCACTTTTTTAAAATGGGAGAATCAAATATGAATTTAGAGGGGACATGGCATTCTCCAGAACAGTAACTGCCAAAGTCTTAGCATTCATTAAGTAGCTAAATACTTTCTGCGAGAGTCCACAGATGAAACGCAGCAAGACAACTCTGAATGATTTTAAAGACATATTTACACTGAAATAGATCCCTATACAAAACACATGGGAGCTAAATATAGACTACACATACAACAAATATATATAACATAAATAAATGCTATACACAGATTACTACACCATGTTCTAAAGGTGCCTTTCCCTTGAGGCTTCCAAACTCCTCAGTGCACATGTAACGAGGTATCATCTGCTCTTGCAACTGCCACTTTCCCAGCTGTCCTCCAGATTCTTCTCTATGGAACCACAATGCTAACAGGAGCAGAGGCAGGAGGTGCTTCAGGGGCTTTGGTTTCAGGTGATGTTTAAAAGGAAATTCCTGAATCTCTTGATGCACCGCTATCTAAGGGATTACACCATTCAGGGGACGACACCACTGGAGTCAGCTCTCAGCCTTAAATGAAGGCCAGCAGCAGCCTCCCTGGAGGCTCACCAGTCTTAGACTCAGCATGTCACCTGTCCCCTGCTTTTCTTTGCTAACCTTAAGTGGTAAGTGCAACCATTTCTGGAGAATGTATGAAGGAGAAGCAGCAATGGTTATCCACAGACCAAATACTATCCCTGGAGAACCTGAACTCCATCCTGGAAAACTGAGAAAGGTCCATATTTCCAAAATTGGCATCATGTTTCAAAGCCATGGGTGGAAAAGTGCATGTTGAACTCCACAGTGACTCCCTTTCTAAAAGAAAACAGTGATCCTGTGTGTTCATGTTTATGTCAATGCAGTTTCATGTCTTCTGGAAGGGGCTTAGCCTGAATAAAGAACCCAAAAGGATGTCCAAATTTTTCAGACAACTGGTATTTTGCCATGTCAAATATTGCTTGAAATGATTAAATTGTCAGCAGGCCCATGGAAATGTTCAGGCTAGAAGAATCTCTGGACATCGTTTCATGATAGTGTCTGACCTGCACAGCAGGTCAGCAGAGGCACTGATATATATTTATGGGCAGGTTTGGGCCATTTATTTTGTCCATATGTCACGTTCTCTAGCAAGAACCACAATAGCAGCACAGGGCCAACAAAATAATGTCCCATTCTTCATGCATTTTTGTTTCTCTCTTGAACTTAAAAAAGGAGAAAGAGTCATAAAAATGTTATTCATCAAGGGGAAGTAGATGTAGCTGAGGAGGAGAGCACATGCCTAACAAGTAAGAGGCCTGTTTGATTCCCAGCACTGCAAAAGTATGTAAATAAACAAATGCACCAAAAATATGCATCAAAATATTTAAGAAGTGGGACAGACTATGGGTGATTAGACCAAAAAGAAAAAAAAAAAGGAATATTAAATGTCATGCCTTAACCTTAAAAATCAGTACACTCTAAATTTACAAGAACATACCAAGCTACCATCTTACCTTGGTCTCAACTCTAAGACACATTGAAAGGATACCATGAGTTAAAATTGTAATAACTATTCAGTGAAGCAAATTCTTTCTCATTTTCAGTGCCATTTAACCATTATTACCTTTTATTTTTGTACCCATTTATAAATAATTGTATTGCCTTTACTTGTTTTTATTAGTATAAAATAATAAAATTATTTTATTTTATTTTTTATTGGTTGTTCAAAACCTTACAAAGCTCTTGACATATCATATTTCATACATTAGCTTCAAGTGAGTTATGAACTCCCATTTTTACCCCAAATACAGATTGCAGAATCACATGGGTTACATATCCACATTTTTATATAATGCCATACTAGTAACTGTGTATTCTGCTACCTTTCCTATCCTCTACTATTATTATAAAATTCACAGAATATCTACCTGCCATGGGCTCAGAAACCCAACATAATCAAATATAAGTATTTCCCATTTACTCAGATAAACTAACACCTATATCATAGACATTATAAATGCAAGAATTGGAAAATATCAAACCTGAACAGCATGACTCTGGTTTATACTTTTCATCTAAGATCCACATTCACTTCTTAGAACTCATTAAATTCAACTGACAGAGCATTAATTTTTTTTTTAATTTTTGAAACAGTCTTTCACTGTGTGGTCCAGGTTAGTCTCAAACTCCTGAGCTCAGGCGACCCTCTTGCCTCAGCCTCCCAAGTGGCTGGGAATACAGACATGCACCACCGCATGTGGAAACCTGACAGGACTCTACAGGGAATCCTTGGGGGAGGGGAACAATTGACAAGAAGGAGTTAAAACTTGAAAGAACAATTTATAGCTTATGTTTTCCAACTATACTTCCCAGTTGACTTTTAATTTCTACCTCACACTTTCATTTATTAAATGAATAATGGAAATTTCTTCCCTTCTGAGATTTTTCCTCTTTAAATATTTTGGATTTGCAGCCCACACTGCAGAGGCCAAACCTTAGCTGGCAGTGAGACATAGCTCTGATAGAAAGGTGTGGGTGGAATGTGTCCCACAGAAAGAGACCTCTGAGAACACACACTGACCCAGAATTCCAGCACAGAGAGGCACTGATATATATTTATGGGCAGGTCTGGGCCATTTATTTTGTCCATATGTCAGGATATTACAAGCATTCGTTTCAGGAGTGAGCAAGTTCTGGTCATCACGGGTCCTTCTTAGGACACTCAGTGAGCCAGCGTCTCACCCCTCAAAACACGACTGCAAAAAGAATCTCCTTAAAATACCACCGCAGCCAATATTTTAGATCGCCAGGCGGAACTCAGTCAAAGAACAGATAAAGTAGACATAAATAATTTACAACTGGATGGAATATAGTCACTGTCATTGCATTCCTAAAGGAATGCAGTTCTGAGCTGAAAGAAATCCTGACCATATTCGTTTCTTGTTCCCAGAGCCTTCCAAGACCTACTGAGAATAAATACCACCCCTTTCCAATCTACCCTTTTCTCGCCCAAATCGTAATTCCATCAGCCAATGAACAAGGAAATTTTTCTAGCCTGTGTTCCTGAGATAGTTCCCAAAAGACTTCTTAGGACACTGAGTCAAAATAATGTTCAAGGAGACCATCCAAAATAAAGATATCTCCAGTTGTCATTAAAAGCAAGAACAAAGAACAGGTTTGTCCTGCTTGAAACCGCTCTGAAAGACTGTTCTCTGTCAGTGGTCCCAGAGAAACAGAAAACAGCTAGCAGGAGGTGTGGCTTCCTGAGAAGGCTGAGGCCCCCTCCTTTACTGGGAGCAGGAAAGCCAGGATTTCTCCACGTTATCTTTTATCTGCAAGACCACTGGCTTCCTGGGAAAAAGACAAATTCCCAGAGTCGATCAAACTTCCCAAACAGAATCTATGGGGATGTAGCCTGAGGACCTAAGTCTTTGCACAGTGAAGTTTGAAAACCACCATCAAACTCAAACTATTTCCCAAAGTTCTGTCCAACAGAAGTCACTGATGCCATACATTAGACACCAAGTCCTGCCAAGTGAGATGGTACACGCCTATAATCCAGTGACATGGGAAGCTGAGACAGGAGGATGGCAACTTCAAGACCAGCCTGGGCAACTTAGGGAGACCCTGTCTCAAAATACAAAATAATAATAATAAAGGGGCCTAGGGATATAGATGGGTGGTAAAACACCCCTGGGTTCCAAGTCCCTGTTTACGAGTACAGACGTGGTCCCATTCATTTTATACTCCAAACCACCCCATGAGAATCTTAACCTCATTTTAAGCCTGAGCACACTGAGGCCCAAGACCACACTTTTCATAAAGTGGTAAAGATTTGGATCCAGGTGCCTTTGACATGAAAAAATTCTCCTTCCATGTGAATACATCTAATAGGAAAAGTAATTGCCTCTTGCTCTCCTAGTGGTCCTCAGATATAGCCAGTTATAATACCCCCAGTTCCACCTCATAGATACCCACTTCTCCATTATAGGTGGCAGTGGGTAGACTGCTAAAATCATGGGTCTGGATAGGATCACTGCAATCCAAGAGACATAGTACATGAAAAAAATGGGGAAACACCTAGTGATTTTTACAATGATTAAAGAGGCTGCAGGATAATAAACTCAACAAGTGAACTGAGATGAGGCCGGGAGAGTATAGTGAGCACACATTTTCATCTCCACTTCAGAAGCATCGGGACTTAGGTTTCAGGTGCAGATGGCCTTTCAGATAGGGAAAAGTAGAGGTTATATAATGCCACAGATGGAAAGATTTCCAGAAAGGACCTCTATATATAGGTCAGGGTTTTTCAACCTCGAACTACTGACACTAGAGGTCAGATGACTCCTTATTGTGGGGTCCGTCCTGTGCACTGAGGATGTTTAGAAGCATCCCTGGTCTCTACCCACCAGGGACATTCTAGTAGCATGTCCCTCCAACTCCTACCAAAAAAGGTCTCTAGATATTGACAAATGGCCCAATGGATGGGAGGGAAGTGGTTGAAATCTCTCTCAGTGAAGGACCACAGCTCTTAGAATAGGAGTGGAGGATTTCCACCTACAAGAGGAAAGAGGAGGGGGTATGGAATGGGTAAGTCATCAGATTTCCTTTCCATTTATCAAGGTCTTGGTTAGCCCAGTCACTGAGAATTGAAATTGCCTATAGCAAAAATCTAACAACATGGATAAACCAAACACTGGGTGACCGACCTGAGACGGCCAAGAAATCAACGACTCTCAGGAAAACACCAAAAAGAAAGAGAAAAGTCAAAAGAAGGGAAAAAGATTTCATTTTCCATAAGGGATCCAGTTATATAAAGGGCCTCAGCTACTAGGAAGACACTTTACCAAGGTTCAGTTTATGAGAAAGAATATGTCAGAGCTGTCACCAATGTCAGAGATTAGGTGTTTTAAGTGGTGTTGACGTGACACTGAGACTGAACACCCTGGAGTGTGAAACATGGGGAATGAAGGGGGAAACACAGAGCCTGCTCAATCTTAAGGGCCTCCTTCCACTTAAAAATACAATAAAGGGTTATAAGGTTTGAAGAGCAGATGTGTGTTCTTGAAATGCTCGTGAAAGGCACCAGGTGCTTGCAGAGTAGAACAAGCCCAAGGACTTTGAGGGTTTAACAGAGATGGTCAACTTGTCAATGGGCATTTATTAAGTGCCTAAATACATAGGTGCTATGCTGGGAACTACACACAAAGCAAAGTGGCCACACCTGGCCTCACCCTTTGGGGCGGACACCTTAAACAACTTAAAAAAAAAAAAAAAAAAAAAAAAAAAAAAAAAAAAAAAAAAAAAAACAGGCATCAGAGAGATAGGCATCAAAGAGATACAAGAGGTTATTTCAGTGTCCACCAAGGCTGTCCCACACTGTTCCCTGACCTCCACCAGTCATCAAGAAAATAAGGAAAGAATCAATCATTCAAACAGAAAGCTCAGGTAAATCTCTTACACCAGAAGCAAGAGTGGAGTTACAGGACAGAAACAGTCCCTCATTCTCCTGCTCAGAGAACCTGAGGCTATCAAATGCAGGATACAACCCACCAGCAGGGTGGTGGAAGCTTGCTTGTCTTTACTGAGGAGTCAATCAATGGCCACTGTTTACTAAGCATTAAAGTCACTAATTAATGGTGGGGCATGGTGGTTCTCACCTATGGTCCCAGTTATCAGAAGGCTGAGGCAGGAGGATCACTTGAGCCCAGGAGCTCAGAGACAGCCTGGGCAACAGAGTAAGACACCTATCTCTTTAAAGAAAAACAAACAAAAAAAAATTAATTCTCTCAGCAAGTTCCATGGGCTTTCCTTTGAATCTAGATGTAAACCAAGTACAATTATGAAGATAAACCAGTAATAGTTAATATAGCACATTAAAATTTATTTTGAAATGTATGGAAAAAATAATAAGATGGATTAGTAGGTAAATAGGTAAGTGATTAAGTATGGTAAAATATTAATAGTAGAATACAAGTGATGAGAGGCTGGGAATGTAGCTTAGTGGTAGAGCATGCACAAGATTCCAGCATTGGGGGAAAAAGGAACATAGAAGATGGACAAATTTCAAATGCATGTTTGCAATTTTTCATAGTTAATGTTGAAGCAAGTTTTAATAACACTGTGCTTATCTTAGAATAATGGTACAACAGGAAATCAATGTGTTAAATAAAAATAACAGATTTAAAATGATGCATAATATACTCTCAAATTTGTTAAATTATAATAAACACCAAATTATTATCATGGTTATCTTCTGGACAATGAATTATGGGTAACTTTTATTTTCTTCTTTGTGCATTTATGTATTTTCTAATTTTTCCTCAATGAGCATATATTGCATTGCCATCCAAAAATTTTCTTAACATTAAATTTTGTTTTCTATTTTTTTGTAGTGCTGGGGATTGAACCAAGGGCTTCCTGTGTATTATCATTCTATCATTGAGCTACATCCCCAGCTACTTCCCCAGCCCAAAATAAATTTAAGGGCTGACATAGTGGGTCAGTAGTACAGCACTTACCTAGCATATGCAAGGCCCTAGATTCAATCCCAACACTATAAATAGATAGATAGATAGATAGATAGATAGATAGATAAAAACTGTCATGAAAAAAATTGAAAGGAGCCTTGAAACAGTCATGACAGTGATACTAACATTTATTGAGCAATTAAAATGTACTATATCTGTGTTTTGTGTGTTTCTGCATTAACTACTAAATACACCCCCCACCCCCACCCCACCCCCAAGGGATCCCACCTGCCCAAGGTATGTCCAGATTAGGGTTGTGCAATCTTGGGAAAGGCAAGGATCAGAGAGGGGCAACCAGGGCAGTAAATACCCTGAGGTGAGGAAAGGAAGGCACTGCACTGGGCTTCCCCCATTTTCCCCCTCCTACCCCAAACTGACAGATGAGAAAGTCACAAGATTGAAGCAGCCTGAGTGGCTACAGAAAGGAGAACTGACCTGGAACATTTTCCAGACCCACAGGGGGCTTTGAGAGCAAGAAATACCCTAATACCCTCATGTTGTGTTAAGCTCCTGGGCTTCAGGGCTGCTTGATACCATACCACAAACCAACCCAGCCTGACAGTAGAACAGGCTTGGGGGTCACCCCAAGGATATAACACCATCTAAAATCACATTCTCCACCTTCTTCCACCTAAATCCAGGGAGGCCTACCTATCTCCTATTTTCATTAACATAGGATACTGGGTTCTGCCCTGTCTTTGCACCCCTAGGCCCATATGAAGCAAATGCCCAGAAATAGTGTGATGAATTTATTGATGGTGGTAAAGAGTCTGAAGCCAAAGTCAAAATATTAAAATACATTAGGCTTTTTAAAGCATGATAGAAAATACAAAGAGAGCACCAGAAGAAAACATTGATTGCAGAAAAAGTGAGGCTCATTCATGAAGCTGAGTGTCTATTCAGATATATGTCTATTCAAAACTCTCCTCTTAAGGTAAGAAATTAACCAGAAAAATCTCAAGTTCCATCCATGCTACAAAAGGCAATGCCAACTCTGAAGGTATCGGAGAACATAAAATAGGTATATTTATTTATGTATGCTTACATTTTCTAAAGGGTCATAGCTCCTCTATTAAGAACATATTGGAAACTGATGCACTTCACAAATATCACCAGCAATTTTAAAAATTAAAAGTTTAAACCCACAGAATTGCATTGCAAATATCAAAAGTTCACCTCAAAGGTCATTTATCATCATTTTGTTTTTAATCAACCCTTCTTGAAAGGGCCTATACATATTGGCTCATAAAAGAGCTATGAAAGAAACTGTATGTTGTGATTTCATAAAATTTCTAGCTTTTGTAAGTGTTGTAAATTCCTTATCAGTTCGAGGATCATATAAGCTAACCACACACAAAGGCAGCCCCATTTCCATTTGTTTGTATACTAGTTAAGCAAACAGTCATACTTTGAATAATGGATCTGAAATTTGAACTTAGGAAAGTCGTTTTTAAACCTTTTTTTTTTTTTTTTTTTTGGTACTAGGGTTTGAACCCAGGGCTTTTCACATGCTAGGCAAACTCTTTGCCACTGAGCTACAGCCCAGTGTGTGTTTGTTTTTGAGACAGGGTGTCAGCAAATTGACCAGGCTGGCCTCAAACTTGGGATTTTCCCACCTTGGCCTCCCTAGTAGATGGGATTATAGGTGTGTGCCACCACATCTGTTTGTTTTCTGTGGGAACATCAAGGTAGGTTTTTTCCCCACCTGTGAAAAATGATATATGATTTGAATTTTATTCTACTTCTCTTCCTCTGAAATAAAGCAAAAGTATGGTCATCAAAATTTTGATTGTGAGTAGGCATTATAGAGTTGAAAAAAAAAGGAAAAAGAGAAAGTGCAGTTAATTCGCCTATTTTCTCTATTCATTTAATCATACTGAACAATTGAAACTTCACTTCCTCTCAAATGAACTTTAAAATCCTGCACTTCAATAATCTAAAAAAAAAAAAATAAGTCTCAGGTGGCTATAAACCTAGACAATAAAAATGTTTTAATATGATTCACCCACAAGGCAAAGTGTAACTGTTACCTCTCACCCACCTCTCTCAAGAGTGTCACTAAATATGGCAAGATTGCTCCACCTCCCTGCTCAACACAAGCGGGTATTAAAATTAGAGGGACTCTCCTTCGGTTCAACCGCATGAGTCAAGAGGAAATAGCATTAAGTATCCACTGGCAGGCACACATCTATCGTGCACTTACCACAAACTGCACCTGCTTCTAAGGGTCATTTCTGCTCTAGAGTTCACAGAGTTCACCAACCCTGGGAACAAGATAAGCCGCAGTTTCTGCCTTCTCAACCATGCTGTGAGCTTTTAAACTCCAAACCATTGAGTTCTGGGGTAAAATTTGGAGATAAGAAGTAACCCTTGCCTTAAGAGATGTAACTTTACTATGGAGGCTGCAGCTCAATGGTACAGCACTTGCTTACCATGCAGGACTCCAAAGGTTCAATCCCCAGTAATACACAACACACACACACACACACACACACACACACCCTGGGGGGGGGGGACAAGATGTGACTTTATATCTGCATCTGTGTTCTAGTTGGTTTATTTTTTTTTAATTTCACTTAGATGTGAATAGCAAACATACGTACCTTTATGTGCATCATCAACATCCTGCCTTCTGTCTCCAGGCAGCTCATCAGAGGAAACCTATACTCATCGCTGTGTAGGAGTGGAAAACACCACACTGCTGCATGCAAACCCCTCCTCTTTCTGCACAGCACATTCATTTAACTTCACATAATACCTCTATGCCTGGTTCTGAATATAAAACTCAAGACACAAATACACACTGGTTCTCTTATCAGCAAAGCTGTAAAATATACTCAGGACAATGGGGAAGGTGACTGGGACTAGGGACAGATGTGGGAGAGGTCATATTTAAGGACCCTGCCCAAGCACACTTACTTTCCTAATCATTATTCATTTGGACTCCAGAGAAAGAATAAGGTCTCTCAGGTGATACAAATGTCTAAGAGGAATCTGAAAGGCACCTTTGACTTTCTTAGGTCAACCACAACCTTTGTTACTCTTACTTTAGAAGAAGTGAAGAAGGAAGCTTGAGTCTGACTTGAAGATCACATACTTTCTTTTTATAGAAAGAGAAACAGCTTGTAAGGCAAAGAGTGCCTTAATAACTGAGCTTAGTAAACACACCAAAGAAACACATTCATTCAGTGAAGTGTTTGCATAAGGAAGTTACTAAAACTTGATCTGAAGAAGGCTTTCTCCACCTCACCTGCAGGAAAATAGCAGCGACCACCCGCCACCCCAAATCTTAACCTTCCAATCAATAATTACTCCAGAAAGAAGCCCTTTACTCTGACTCACCTCTCCAGTTCCACCTCCCCACATCAAACATGGCCCACTCTCCTGACCCCATGCCCTAAAGAAAATTGCTTAACCTCTCTGAGCCACCTGAGATGTGAGGGTCCCAGATTAAACGTCTAAAGAGAGCTTACTGGTATTACTTGTGGAAACTGTTGAGAAAATGCCTCAAGGCTGCGAAAGAAATCATTCCACGCTCTATGACTAATCTTAACCCACGCATTCACAGTCCCAAGTGTTTTCACTGCATGTAATAGTAAACTTGAGGGAAAAGTTATGCTTCCAGACCTTTTTTAAATAGTACATTATAATGACAAATCACACATGAAAACATTCTTCTTACAACATTATTATCTGATGACAAATAAGCTCAAGTGTACTCTGACCCTCATGTCCCTCCTGCTTTCCTTGTAGATGTCCAGATGGCAGGTTGGTGTATATAGCTTTTCCTTTTCCTAGGTGTTCGTACACACACCTTGGAGACACATCAAAAATACAGCAGAGGAGTGTAGACTCCAGCACAGCCATTCTGGGCAAGAATCTGCCTTTTCTGACACTTAATTAAGTATATGTATGACCCTTAATCCATTATCCTTTGCCCTGATGTGCATCTCCTACAGACACCTCCCCAGACCCACATACAGAGAGAGGTGTCCCTACACTGCTATGTGGGGACCACATGTTTGAAGAAAATAAGAAAACCATAGTGAAATCGAATGTCTAGGTAACCACAGAAAGGTATGTGGACAGATTAATCCTAAGAATATAGTTTATGCTGAATTTAGCTGAGCATGGTGTGCATGCCTGGAATCCCAGCAGCTCTGTAGACTGAGGCAAGAGGATCACAAATTCAAGGTCAGCCTCATCAACTCAGCAAGGTCCTAAGCAACTTAGTGAGATGATGTCTCAAGATAAAAAATTAAAAGGATTAGGGATGTAGCTTAGTGGCAAAGTACTTCTGGGTTCAATCCCCAATACCAAAAATATATATAGTTACACATATATAGTGCTAAATTTTTAAAAGCAAGAACATAAGAGATGGAACACAAAGCCACTTTGTACATTTCAAACAAATAAATTTCTTCTGCTATAATAAGCATATATACCTCATACAGTTCCTGTGAAATGGTATAAAACACTTAAGAACAGGATCACAGTTCAAGGTCAGCATCAGAAACTTAGCAAGATCTTGTCTCAAAATGAAAACTAAATAGGGCTGGAGATAGAGCTCAGTGGTAGAAAACCCCTGGATTCAATCTCTGGTACCATAATCAATCAATCAATAAATAAATAACATCCCTACCACATTTTAAAAACTTAAATATTCACTTTTAGTAAATATTCACTGTAATTAATAATAAAATAATATTCACTTATATTAAGTAGAATATAAAGATATTCATGGAATATTGCAAGCTTTCTATTATAAAACTTCATTTACAATATCATTCTTTCTCATAAAGGACTCCCACCCCCTATTTTAAAATGTATAAAAGAGACTGGAACACTATGTTAAAAACTGTCTACAATGGTTACCTCTAAGAAAATAATTTGTATGTGTGTTTTAACTTGTTCTCTTGACTTGGCCATATTTCTACAATAAATGTGTATTACTTTAGCAGTTTCTTGGTCCTTAATGTTCCTTTCAGTATGACTCGTAACTACAAAAAACAATAGAAACATCCTAAAAAATTCATCAATGGGGAAATAGTTCAATTATGGTACATGTGATAGAAGAATTTTCTAGAGCAGAATATTCCATGGCCACTTTCTGTCAATGTGGGGAAAAGTAAACTCTGAAACTGCACATGTCAGAAACTAGAGAGGCCACTGGACAGGGGACCAAGCAGCATGAACTCCAGGGTCAGCCCACCCACATTCACATACTGCTGCTCAGAAGCCCTGACATCTCAGCTTCCCTGTGCCTCCATCCTTACCTATAAAACAGGGATGATGATAATACTTGTCCCTCAGGATTGTGGTAAATAAATGTAAAAGATGCCAAGATAAATAAATAAAAGCAAAGAAAAGGAAAAGAAAAGAAAAAAAGAAAGTAACAAATCCACTAAAAAGTGGGGTTTTTTGTTTTATGATGCTGCAAATCCAACTCAAGGCCTTGAGCAAGTTAGGCAAGTGCTCTCACACTGAGCAACATTCCCAACCTGTGAGTGTATTTTAAAATACCTACATGCACACAAAATGGTAACGTATTGAGCCAAGGCACAGTACACATCCCAACTACTCTGAAGCTGAGGCAGGAGGATCTCAAGTTCAAGGGTAGCTTGGACAACTTAGCAAGACCCTATCAAAAAATGAAATTTTTGAAAAAGGGCTTAGGATATATATAGCTCAGTGCTCAAGTACCCCTGGACTCAATTGCCAGTACCAAGAAAAAGAAAAAAAGAGACATACTACACAATTCCTTTTATTTGAAATATCTAGAATAGGTATGTCCTGAGAACATTAAAGCAAATTCCAAGTTGCCGGGGCTGGGAGAGGAGAGAACAGAGAGTAACAGTTTAATGTGTATAGGGAGTGACGGAAATTTTTGGAACTATATAGAGGTGGTAATTACACAATGTTTGAATGTACTAAAAGCCACTTAAGTGTTTGTTTTGGCAGCACTGGGGATTGAATCTAGGGTTGCTTTACCACAGAGCTACATCCCAGCCCTTTTAATTTTGTGTGTGTTTGTTCTGTTTTGAGACAGGGTCTCACTAAATTACCAAGACTGGCCTCAAACTTGTGATCTTCCTGCCTTAGCCTCCCAAGTCTTTGGTATTA
This sequence comes from Callospermophilus lateralis, assembly GCF_048772815.1. Lineage (NCBI taxonomy): Eukaryota > Metazoa > Chordata > Mammalia > Rodentia > Sciuridae > Callospermophilus > Callospermophilus lateralis. Next base: position 62,166,863 of record NC_135313.1, on the reverse strand, counting down.
CAAGTGTGTGCCACCATGCCTGGCTTCAAGTGTTCCATTTAAATGGAATAATTATATTATGTGAATTTTGCTTCAGGAAAAGTATGCATGCACAACAATAACATGTTTTATAAGAACACATACAAGTTAAAGGATATACAGACACAAAGAACTGACTAAAGGGAAAATGAATGAATAAGGAAAATACAGACAAAGAAAAACTCATGCAAAAGTATTTCTGAGAAGGGCCCTAACAGACCCCAGGTAACAGTGTGCCATAAATTAAGACTACTTAAACCCTATAACCCCCAGCATTGCTTTGCCGACTTTAAAAAAAAAAAAAAAAACAAGAGAGAGAAAGATGGTATTCCACTCCATTTTTCACTTGGCCATTTGCTGTTTCTACCCATTCTTATACATCTTGGAGTTCTCTTCATTCACGCGACACACCACCCTGAATGGCCTGTGTGGTGGCCCTGGAAATGAACCACAGCTCATGTTTTCAACTTGCTTTACTCAATATTTTTCGCTTGTCGACTCCCATAATACCAAATGAAGGTTTCATAATAAAAAATAAAAATGGTATGTAACGGCCTATATCAAAATAAAACCCTATTCGGACATAAGTTTACAGTTTCGTTATTTTTTATGTATCCTTCATAGCCAAATCCCTCCCACACATGACTGCCACTACCAAATGGCCAAAGTAATCCAATCTCTCCCTCTCTCTCTCTCACACACACACACACACAATTTTTATGGCTTCCAAACTGAGGTTGATTTAATTTGATTTTACAGGGAGAAAAATAAATGTTAGGTGGATAAGAGTTCATATAGATTCTTTCTTCCAAGATGGCCCTTTCCATAAGACCAGTAACCACCTGGCCTGCCTGTCCGGTATTTAGTTTAAAGGCCTGGAATTAGCTCAGAGGATTCACACAGCATCAGTCTGAAGTCCACCAAGCCGGATTTGAACTCCATGGCTTCTCCAACTACCATACTAAAAACCCTTCTTCTGAGTCTGTTTTCCAAACCTCAAACATCAACATGTCACCTGCTCAAATATAGTGGACCTAACAGAGCTCTCTGGGATTTTGTTTTCATCAAAATAAACTATGAGGATGCCCTTTTAAGTAATTAGTCATGAATGTCAGTTGCCTCGAGGTGACACAGGAGAAACAAAAGTGATGTTTATTTGTGAAGAAACAGCAGTTGGAAAGAATCACACGGGGGGGGGGGGGGGGGGCGGGGGGGGGATGTCAGGGAAATATCCTTCTGGGCTAAGGAAAGGCTTGCATCATAGAAACTAAAATAAACCTTTTATCAGAGATGGGGTCAAGGTCATGACCTTGGTCCTAGGTAGAGGCCTCTCTACTGCACTTCCCCCTGCTCTCTCAGGACCTGCAAGAGAAGAGGCTCTGCTGGGTGCCCAGGGCAATCTGGCATCTCTAAGGACTGGGCAGTTATGCAATACAATTTTTTTTTTTTTTTTGCATAGCATCCCTCCCACAGGGCATTCCAATAAACTTGACAAAGGGAATCATTCACAGAGTGGATAAAATTAACAAAATGAGAAGAAGAAACTTTGTAGCAAGAGGAAAGATGGGAAGCACAATTCTGATATGGACCAGCTCCCTGGCACTTCCCTCCTGGGCCTTTGCCCAACTGCCCACCCAATTTGAGGGGCAGAGAGGGAAAAGGTCAAGGTGATGAAAACTTGCAGAAGGTAAAGAGTGGATGAACTCAGATGGTGACAGAGGAAAGGCCTGCCACTTCCTAGAGAAGATGCATACTCTGGGCAAACAATAAAATGATCTTCAGGCAACCAACTTGGGGTTGGCTTGGGTTTTTGTTTTTATTTTTGTTTTGTCTTGTTTGAGGCCAGCTATTTATCCTACTTGTTAAATAACAAGCACAACTTGCAAAATATTTTCCTAATTTATAACTTAACCAGCCTAATTTATTTGGACAGAAACAGAAGTGTGCCTGCAACCAAAGCAAAAGTGAGGTTTGGCTGTTTCCAGAGCTCCTTGGATTCCTGCAAGAAAATCCTAGGTTTGGACAGTCTAGGAGAAGGCTAAATGTCTTTCTTCAGTGAGATGAGTCATCTAATGAAATGGCAAATCGCCATCCTCAGCTTGAGTAAACTTCAGGGAAATACGAGTCTTTAGGCAGAGAAACATGAGAAACATTGTTATAAGCCACCTTTAAAAGGAGACATTATTCATGTGCTTTCAACCTTCTAAAGGCAAGGCTAATCCCACCACACCTCTTAGGCTGGTTGATCTCAGGAACAGCACAGGACTTTGATCTCCCCAGGAGGAGTTAGGTCACCTGGTTCCGGGCCCCTGGGCTTAGTGACAACCTGCATGCCTACCCCTTCAGCATATAGGGAAGTTTTATTTAACATATCTCTTGGAACGGAAGCTTTTTAAAAAGTCAGCCTAAGTACCTGGGGTGTGGGGCTGGTTAGATAAGTCCTGCCCCAGTTCTGGGTTCACAGCGGGGGGTGTGCCCTGTCAGGTACAGGGCACTCCTCCCACTTCCACGAGTATTACCTGATGAATCTCAATAAACTTCCAAAGCCAAAGTTGGTGGTTGTGTGTTTCAGCACCGCTCTGCTGCGGTCTTTAAAAGCGTCCTGAAGAAAAACATTTTACAAACAGGTGCCTGGGAAGTACTGCATTTGGATTTCTTTTGTCACACAGGGAATGCATGCCCTTAAGGTCCAACTGGCTTGATTTCTTCTGCACCTCCATTACCAGAGAAGGAGATTCAGTGAGTTAGAAACCCTCACAGTCAGAGAAAGACCAGTCTCAGGATGCACAAAACCAGAAAAGTCATTGTTTCAAATTACTGATTGATTGATTGATTGAAGTACTACAGTACAGGGGATTGAACCCAGGGGCTCTCTACCAGTAAGCTATATCCCCAGGCCTTTTTTATTTTTTATTTTGAAACAGGATCTCACAAAATTCACCAGGCTGGCCTCAAATTTAAGATCCTCCTGCCTATGCCCCCAAGTAGCTGGAATTACAGGTGTATACTACAACACCTGGACCAACTTTGTATTTATAGTAACTTCTACCAGCAGAAATATATATCTGGAAAAAATTGTAAGTCTTACTTCAGAAACATGACATAAGGAACACAGATTATCCTATCTCTCATCCCATTCCCCACCCACCCACATGTATTTGTGTGTGTGTGTGTGTGTGTGTGTGTATTTAATAGTCAAAGCCAGCCCTGCTTGGAAACATTGGTGCATTAGTGTTCTTCCTCCTCCTCTCTCCCTCTCCCCATCTCTCTCTCTCTCTCTCTCTCTCTCTCTCTCTCTCTCTCTCTCTCTCCATCTCCATCTCCATCTCTATCTCTCTCACACACACACCACCACCACCACCACCACCACCACCACCACGTGAGTACTTACTGATTTCAAGGTCACTTCCATGTTAGCATCACGATTTGGACAAAATTGGTTGCTAGCAATGAATCAATTAAAGTCTGTCTTGAAAATTGAAAATACTAGGATATTTAGGAATCAAATAATACCTTGTCACAATTACAAATGCAACACAAAGCCTGGCATTGCAATGTGCACCAAAGTCCCACTTGGGAGACTAAAGCATGAGGATGGTGAGAGCCCATGAGTTTGAGACTAGCCTGGATAACATTATCAAGACCACATCCCCAAAACAAATAAGACAGCTGTGCCCGGTGGCACATGCCTGAAATCCCAGTGGCTGAGGAGGTGGGGCAGGAGGACCACAAGTTCAAAGCCAGCCTCAGCAATGGGGAGACACTATGCAACTCAGTGAGACCCTGTCTTTAAAGAAAATACAAAATAGGGCTGGGGATGTGGCTCAATGATCAAGTGCCCTTGAGTTCAATCCCTGATACCCAACCACCCCTCAAAAAAAAAACCCAAAAAACAAATAAGGCAATACACGGAAATTACTGGAATGAATCTGCCTAAGGGAATCCTGAAGGAGAAGAGCTTTAAACAGCACATGACCACATACATCATAAGAGGATGGGTCCTATGTTCTGCCCAGCAAAGCCTCTCTTCTGAATCATCAGCACTGCTGCTGTTGTCTGCTGAAAGCCAACAGGACAGCAGAGGGTTTTGCTTGTTATAGATAGGGACAAGCAGTGTGCCATGAAGGTCCAAATTAATGTGACAAGTAACTTGAATAGAACCATAAAGATTGGGAAAATTCCCAAAAGAATGTCCTGGGGAGGGGCACTCTCACGGTATCTACCTGTCTTTCCTGAGGAAGCTGGTGGCCCCAATCTACCATCAAAGAGTGGCTGTGGGATACAGAGTTATCACGAGGACCAGGGTGACAACAAAGGATAGAAGGGCACGTGTCCTCTGCTTCCCAACTCCTCCAAGACAAATGATCAAGCCAGGTGGGGATCGCCAGAGCAAGGGTCAAGTCCCCTAAAGAACGTGACTATTATCTGTACAGAAACTCCTGCACGTGACTGGAAAGGCTCAGAGACAAAATCAACTCTGTCCAGTTTCTTTGAGAGGTAATTCCAAACACAGAGAGCAAAGGAAAAGCCCAGAGTACACTCCCTACACATCCCCCAAAGTAAAAGAAATAAAAGTAAATTCCAGTGTAGAATCAGAAAAGGATAAGTATGAATGGGACACTGAAAAGGCCATTAAAGAGTGAAAAAGACAAACGCAAATTCATGCAGCCATTCAACCAATAATGACCAGCTCCCACCAAGTGGCCTGAATCAGTTACACTTGACTTGGGATTTTAAACTCAATAGAGACATGCTTCCTACTCTCCAGGATATTAGAAGTTACCAGAGAAAATAAGCTTTATGCCCCCAAAAGCTTCAATACATAACTTTATGTGACTTTCTTTAAGAATCCTACCCGTCATGAATTTGGGGGCTGGAGGTATAGCTTAGGGGTAGAATGCATGCCTATCATGTTCCAGGCCCTGGGTTTAATCTCCAGCACTGAAAACCATTATCAGCATTGGGATGGACATCTGGGTTAAATCTAGAAAAACTCATAATATTATGAGGAGGAGAAAAAAAAAAAAAAAAAAAACAGGAGATGATAGCATTCCAGAAGGTAGACAGAGGAGCAACAAAAGAAAGAAGGTGGGCTGGGTGCAAGGGGCACATGCCTATAATCCCAGCAGCTTGGGAGGCTGAGGCAGGAGGATCATAAATTCAAAGCCAGACTCAGCAATGGCGAGGTGCTAAGCAACTCAGTGACACCCTCTCTAAATAAAATACAAAATAGGGCTTGGGATGTGACTCAGTAGTCAAGTGCCCCTGATTCAATTCCTGGTACGGAAGAAAAAAAGAAAAAAAAGTGGGATTTTACATTTATTTTTAGGAAAGAAAATTCCTCTTGATGAGGAATAATGAAAGATTATTTGAGAAACAGACTAAGGCCAGACTGTGGCAGGGCTTAAATTAGATGCATGAAAAAATAAATAAATCCACAAGCAAAGATTCTTCAGGGCAAGAAATATCAATAACCACCCCTGAAAATTTTGAGATTCCAAAGATTTTTGAAATGAAATCAGAGCAGTAAGAAATGTGGGATGCTTCTGTGCTTCCTTGTTTATTTTCCACTGAGTGTTGTTTGTTTGGGAGAGAAGAGTTCAATTAGTCTTAGAGATGGGCAGCAACCCCAGATACCCAGGGAAGCCACACCAATCTATGTGGAACACTGTTACCCTGCAGCCAGTAACTGCAAAAATACCCAAGCAGAACTCAATTCTCTCATCAGCCTATGTGGTATCTATAGCACTTAGTAGCCCTAATGTCCATTTATGTCCAGTAAGTTTAAAAAAAAAAAAAAAGTAATTCAGGTATTCTAGGTGTGTTCATTTTCTATACAAGACAGTTCCTGAAATAAAGATGGTTCAACTCAATGATTTTTTGACTTCATGATGGCGCAAAGGCAATATGCATACAGCAGAAACTGTACTTCGAATTTTGATCTTTTCTTAGGCTAGTAATATGAGTACCTTCTTGTAATGCTGGGCAGCAGCTCACAGTGAACCACATGATCAGGAGGGTGAGCAACTGATGCTCACAAATGCACTGCTGCTAAGCGATGATGTTCTGTAGGTTAAGTGTACTAAATGCATTTTTGACTTATGATAGTTTCAACCTACATTGGATTAACCACAGGAAGTAACTCCATTATCAAGCATCTCTACACATACTACTCAATTTATTGGTCAACACCCACTGCAGAGTACAGTCATACTGTTGGGAGATTTCCAGAGGTCTCCGGCTCTGTCTCCTTCCTCCAGAAGGGGAAACTTTTTTCTGTGGCCTCTTTTACTTGCCTGCTAAATTGCAAGTGGTGTTTTTAAGTCCCCTCAGTGCTTCTACTCTCTAGACTCATGCCAGACAGACAGATGTCCTTAGATAAAGAAGAAAACATAACTAACCCTGATATATCCCCCCACCAAAGTGGTATGAAGCAGGCAAACACTCCTCCTAATGCAAAAACAACCTCTCTCAATTGTCTTCCTAGCAACCTGTGTGGTGTCTAATCATCTGGATTTAGGAACTAAAGAGGCCATTTATTCAAATCAATCTTTAAAAGGACTAGATCAACAGTCTTCCTTTTCTTAGGTACTCTCCTTGTGTACACTGATGGTACCCTGCTGATGAACACCACTGCTCTTTGTTAATAGAAGTTATAATGTAAGAAAATAATGGAATGAAACATAACACAAGGCAAGACAGACTCTTCCCTGGGAAGATACCCCACAGCCTATTGTTATGTGCTAGGGAGCATTACATAGTAAGATGCAAAAATAAACCTTGAATGATAAAGTCTGAAGCAAACCAGAGACTCAAATAGCAAAAACAGAGGCTGAGGGCTTGCCTCACACATGTATGCCAGGGCCTGGATTCAATCCCCAGCATGGGCTGGGGACGGACAACTAGTTGAAAGCAGAAGCACAAATGATTTCCTCTTCTACCATCAAGGTGAGGGCCTGAAGGCAACAGTGAAGCTGAGAGAAATCTCAATTAGCAGAAGCAGTTAATGCCAAACAAAGTGAGAATTTCTCTGCTGAGAAGCTATTATGGTGAAGATGGTATTGGTTCACCTGGTAAGAGATCTCCTGCTAAAGCAGGATAGCAATAATGGTAATGGTAAATGGACATGATTGACATAGTGGTGCAGGTCTGTAGTCCCAACTACTTGGAAGGCTAAAGAAGATCACTTGATCCCAGGATCCCAGTTCAAAAACAGGCTGGGCAACGCAGCAAGACCCCACTGACATTAAAAAAAAGGGGTGGGGGGTGGGCTGGGAGGTCTTAGGTTAGGAAAGAAAGAAACTCAGACAAACTCAATCTGACCTAGCAATTTTTTTTTTTTTTTTTTTATCTTTGGGCTCATTTCCTCATTGGCTTGATGTGAGAACAAAATGAGATATGCCTGGGGAGGAGGAGGAAAAAAGTAGCTCAGTGGCCTAGCATGCAAATCCCAGCACCACCAAAATGAAGCAGAGATGTGCATGTAAAACATTTGCAGAGCAACCATTAACACAGTAGTGATGACCTGGAGGATATGACTAACAACACTGCTATGTACCTCACCTTTCACTCCAGGAGATGATAGGGTTAGTCAATGTCAAAATCAAAGCAAGTCATTTCAAGTGGGTAAAAAAAAAAATTAGTTCATAACATGAAAGTCAGTATTTCTAGGGAAAGTTCTAGTTCCAAACAGTTTTCCAGGATAAGCTTGATTAAGTTCAAAGAACGAAAACAACAAAATTTTTACTGAAATTATCAATGATAATAATTGTACATGTATACGCCTGAGAAGATTAAGGTATACACACTACCCCACTGCTGCAAAAACAGTGCCTCCCACTAAACCTGGGCTTCTCTGCAAGGGTCTCTTTAAATAGACCACCTTCCATGACATTTTTGTGGTAAGAGGTAAAAGTTCTTGGCTTCAAATGCTGATGTAGAAGTCAGTCAGAAATAATGTAATTCCTTTTGCTTCCTGGGTCTGTTTCCTTTGCATTGAAATTATTTACTTGGTTAAGTCATAATGAACTGCTCTTGATTTCAGTCCAGGTAAGCAAGTGAACATGTGAGCAGGGGATGAAGTAAAACATTCCACTGCCACCCGGACACCTCTGCTCAAAGCACAAGTGCATTAAATTCACATCCTGTGTTCACTTGTGGAGTTCTTGGAACAATGGTAAATTTAGTTACTGGCAACAGCAACAAGAAAAACCATTGTTTCTTTTCATTATTTCTCTTCCTCATTGAAAGTTTAAACAGGGATGGTCTCAGAGTTCACAGTATACATAAAGGATAAAAGCATTAATTAATACATGCGCATCAACACACACACACACACACACACACACACACACACACACTCTTACATATACATTTGGTTAGTGTTAGCACTGAACCATGTTTGTAGAGGCAGCACCAAACTTCAGGAATTGTTTTTATGAACAGAATTGCCAAGTTTGACCAACCCTTTGAGTCTTGTCTCTCAATTCTGTCTTGGAACAAGCTTTGCAACGCACTGGAATTTTGCAAATTGGTTTTTCAATCCTTTCCGTTAGGACCATGGAGTACTACATAAAACACTGTCAGTGAACGACAGAAGGACTTTGGAGATGGGTGATTAGTTCCCAGAGCTGCATGCCTCCACCAGAGCATTACTCACTGGGATGTAATGATTTCCTTGTTTTTCTCCTGCAGACTCTTCAAGTTTCTCAGGTGAGATCCCAAAAGGAGTCTTCGTATCACTAAGATGTAGCAAAGCTTGGCACACACCAGAGCTCAGCAAAGAGTAAAAAAAATAGGTGGAGGATAATCAAACTGTCCTTGAGTGTAAACGCTGCCAGCCCATGATTGCTCAGATTAGAATTCCCACTCTCCCACCTTTTTTCACAATTTGAGAAGCATGGTTCCACTTCTACAAACAAGTAAGGAAGAGGTTTTCCAACCCACGCGGTGTCTGTACTACCTGCCAGAAGATTACAGGTGTATTTATAGAGAAGACTGAGAGTGTAGAATGTTTTGTTTTGTTTTTCCTTCTAAATTTTTAAAAATCTGCTGTTTGACTAGTCTGATTTCAGTTTGGGGAACTACATGACCAAAATCCTGGGCTTTTTTCACTTGGCATGGGAACATATCTCTTCTATACTGAAATTTATATCCACTGCCAGAATTCTGTGTTCTTTATAGAGTGGTCAACATTTTAGCATCAGTGCTAATAATTTTTCTAACCTTTCAACGTAACAATCATTGATTTAGGCAGAAGACAAGTCATTACAATTACTGCATTATGGAACTTATTTGTCAACTGCATTTTTGGATACTTTCTATGCTAGAAGAAGGGACAAGATAGGAACAGCAGAAAGCATTTTTTAAAGATTCCTTGTTTTCTTGCATCATCTTCAGAACCCTCTCTACCAATGTAGTAGCATTAGGTTTTATTCTTTTTTGTTTTTATTAGTGCATTACAGATATATACATAATAATGGAATGAATTCATTTTGACATTTTTATAAATGCACTTAACCTATTTTCTCCATTTCAATCTCCAAGCAGTAATTATTTTAAGGACACACACACAAAAAAAAATTGGTTTGGAATGTAGATAATTATATCCCTGATTTTTCTATTTGTGAAATGTTTAAATGTTTGAATTACTATAAAATTAATCTTTTTTAATCCCTCAAAATAAAACTGTTAAAATACTGAATAAATATATGAAAAGTTACCACTAAAATATAAAGCTTAGAAGGAGAACATTTATCAACCTTAAATATCATATAGTAGGTGCTTAACTAATATTTATTGAATAGCAGTCAATTCTCTAGTCAGCGAATTTTCAATTAACCATACCAATGTAAGGGTACATTGATGTCAGAAACATAAACTATAAGGGCCTACATATTCTGAGGATTTTCTATGTAAAACCAGGAAAGTAGCAAGTAGATAAACCAGCTCATTGGATTATTGTAAGGATTAAATGAGCTACCTATGAAAAGCTTTTAGCTGAGAGGCTGAAACACACAGCTCCTCAGTGCTAACTGCTATCATAATTATCATTATCATTTTTACTTACTATACATTCATTTTCATGATCTTCAATTCATACAACAACCCTGCAAAACCAGTATGATAGCCCCAATTTTGATGATGAAACACAATGAGGCCAAATAACAGGTTCACTAACACACAGTCACAAAGCCAGTTGTGATACCACTGGGGTTGGAACCAGGGTCTGCCTGACTTGTGAGTTTCAGTTCTAGCTGCCAAGTGATGCCTTAAAAATAGGGACCTTTCTTGTAGAAATTCACTCTTTGTCCTGATAGTTTGAGAATCCTAAAGGGAGCACAGATAGCAAAAGCAGAGGAGGCACAGGAACCCTGGAAAAGGCAGGAGCTTTACAATCAGACGCCACAGGGTTCAAACTCAGCCATGTGACCTTCAACAGACATACCACTGCCAGAGTCCTAATTCCCAATTTATAAAATCAGGATACTTACACCAACCCTGGAAGGACTGACCTAAAGATCAGACACAAAGTGTGTTAAGTAGTTGGTCTTGCCCTTGGCCAACAGTAGGAGGGCCAGTAAGCCTCTGTATCAGAATCATCTTGTCAGCTTGAATAGCTCTTAGAAGTCATTGAGGAGACAAAAGACACCGGGCATTTTCTCAATGATTACAATAAATCAAGTGATACAATAAAATTCCCAGGAGTCAAATAACTATTATTACATATAATTTTTCCTTTGGCACATACAATTTTATACACCCATACATACAAATACATTTTTTGCCAGTTGTGATTCCACTGGGGTATGCCTGTATACACATTGCAAAAAAGTAGTATAGTCATATATCCTACATAAAATCATATTCACACACACTTGGTCACTTCCAAGGCGAGAAGAAAGAAAACAATAGTGAAAGTTAAACCAAAACAGGAATAGCCAATTTTAAAAATTCACTTTCTTAGAGCACTGTCATGCTACAGTAATCTATAAGGAGGAATCCACATATACACTATGCACTGATCAGATCCATCAAGCAGAAAACGATGAAGAAAGGGATGGATGTAGTCAAAGGAGAAAATGTTAAAACTTTTTATATAAATTCAGTAATCAAACAGTCAAATCTATAATAAAATAATAGTAGGAAAATTCATTTCACTTTTTCACAAAATGAGAACTAAAAGAAGCACATTTACAAATACACCCTAAGCCAGGCACTAGGTGATTTTTCAACTCCCAGCCAAAGCAATCAAATAGAGATTAACATACCTATCAGCTAGAACCAGGCCGTCAAATGAAGGCTTTAAATTGCACATGTCCTTACCAAAAAGGACTTAAAAGATTTTTCTCCTAAACAAGAAAGAGTATTGTACAGTCTTTAATGAAATAATGTTTAATTTTGCTTATGTACTAAAAAGGCATTTTTAAGCAGATTAAAACAAAGAATTCAAGACTACCAGAAGAAACTTTCTAAAATGTCATCAGACCATTTGGTGCTCTCATCCAAATATGTTCTTCACCTTCCTTTTACCCAAGAGAAATTCCTACAAAATGATAATCAAAACAACCTCTTGGTAAGCAGGAATTGAAACGCTGCCTCTCAAATCAGATTACATTTCAAGTGATCTGAAACCAGACTAACAGCATTTTATGAGCATGTTCCTTATTTAAAGAAGTAACAGGGAAACTGCCCTTGAGATTTCAAGGGACACAGGCACCAAAGTCAAGGTCTGAGAGGCTCAAAGGACACTGAAACATTCCACCCTCTAGCCACTGCTTTGGAGTGAAGCAGAAAGGAGAACAGGAAAAAAAAAAACAAACAAAGGGTACTTGATGGTGACCCTCAGGAGAACAAAGCACCTTAGAGAACTCTTCCTGAGGGACACCAACAGGCTTTCATCCCTGAAACTCTGACTGCCAAGTACATCATAAAACATGGGAGGATCAGATTCTCCTCCCAATATCCAGGGAGAAGATACTGCTGAGATAAAACTATTGACAGAGGGAAATGAGCTCCTTTAGCAGCCGCCAGTCTTAGGTACATTTTCTCAGAATCTCATGTCATAAACATAATGAGCTTTATCTTGTGTACTTTAAATCCAGCAGAAAAGGTAAGACAGCACCTCATGATTCAGGTATCTGCATTTCAGAATTAAAGAGAGTTTACAATTGAGACTGGACGTGAGCTTTCCCAATTTATAGTCCACATGGAAAAGGGGAGGGTGCTTCCAAGGGAAGTGTTTACTGACTTAAAAGAATAAACTGTATATGCATTTTTAAATAAAAAAAGTAGATAAGTACTATGTTTTGCTGATTGGGGTGATACACACACTTGGTCACTTCTGTTCCCCTCCCCCTCACTATTACATAAATGACTAACTCAGGGTGCCTGTCACAGCTGAGGTCCTTTCCCAGTCAGGAGCTTCTGATGTTATGCCCTTATCCAAGAAGGATTTCTAAGTTTAGGGCAGCTGGGTGTTCCATGAAGGGATTCTGGCAAAGACCAGACTCTTAGTCTTTGGAACTAAGACTGGGAAATAATGAAGAGAATTCAGCAATTAGCAGACAGGGCTGTGGCTAAAAGAAAAAAAGTGAGAAGCTACATGGGCCATAGGGGCATTGAATGAGCCAAAATTCTGACTCAGCAGAAACTATATAACAGAGAAGAGATGCACAAGCAGTGGATAAGGAAGAGAACAGAAGAGAAGCAAACAGATGTGAGCAAAAGCAAACGCACACTGACTAGACACTGTGCTAAGGCTAGAGGATCCAGAGGGTAAATTACAAAAAAATCCCTACTGTTTGTCCTGTTCACCTCCAGGGTCCGTGAAAGGTCAATTTTACTGGAATTTCCAAAGACCTGGATAGATGCTCAGTTTTTTCCTGTGATGCTACAAAACCTGGGGTTGTGGATGATATTCCTATCTCTCTATTTCCACATCTTCCTTTTTTTATTATTGGTTGTTCAAAACATTACAAAGCTCTTGACATATCATATTTCATACATTAGATTCAAGTGGGTTATGAACTCCCATTTTTACCCCAAATACAGATTGCAGAATCACATCGGTTACACATCCACATTTTTACATAATGCCATATTAGTAACTTCCACATCTATCTTTATAACAAATGCCCTAATACTTTCCTCATTTTAGGAAGTCCCTATTCCTTGTAATCAAATGATACATCCATCATTTTATGTTGCTGGGGATTGAACTCAAGACCTTGTACATGCTAGGCAAGCATTTGCCACTGGTCTTAAATCCTCAGCCTTTAAAAAAAAAAAATTATTTTGAGACAGGGTCGCACCAAATTGCCCAGGCTGACCTCAAACTTGGAATTCTCCCATCTTGGCTCCCTAAGCAGCTGGGATTATGCATGCACCACCATGCCTGGCAAGACTATCTTAAAATAAGGTTGGGCCAAGAGAAAAGACCTAGAATTATATCTGTGAATACATATAAAATGTATATTTTAGTATAAATATATACAGAAAACATATGAAAATAAAATATATGAGTAACATTTTTTATTTTAGAAGTAAATGTACAAATTGCAGAACAATATGTATAATTGCCACATTACACGCATAATGTACATTTTGGAAAAAAATATATATGTATACACAGAAGAGCATCTGAAAAGATACACAGCTAATGAGCCACAGAGGATATCTCTAAGCAATGAAAACTAAGGGTTGTTATTTTTACCTACTGGATACTCAAGTATTATACTATTGTAATTTAAAAACCTTTTTTAATAAAATAAAGGTTAGTCGTGCCAATAGCTATTTCATCCTTTTGTTCTAAATACTATAAAATCCCTGAAATTTAAAAGATCAAAAATTCCAACATTCATTTCAAATTAAATTCCCAAATATTCATTTCTTCCACATGTCCATAAATCAGATAGCTAGTTCTATAAAAAGACACCACACTACCAGCTCTAGGTTTGGTATTGAAAGGTCAGTGTGAAATCTGAAAGTCATTATTCTGTTTAAACACACCCATAAACAATAAGGAAGTTACCTACCCTTTGTTTGAATCAAACCCAGGACCTAGGAGCCAGGACCCTAGGCAAGTATTCTACCACTGAGCAATACTTTCAGCCCAGAAAGTTACACTCAGCTTCTATTCCAGAACTTTCCGTAAAGTCATTCCACTTTCTAGTAGAGAAAGTTCCAAATATCAGAACAAGGTGTTCCAACAGTACCCAAGGGACAAAAGGCAAAGTATGACAGGTAATTTTACAGAAATATTAAACTACAATATAGATTTTGTTGGATGTATTCTGTGATTCTGAAAACATTCAAGTATAAGAAAAAATTCACTTACACACTTTTTTCAATATGTGTTCCAAATTCTCAAGAAAGGAATTGGGTTGGGATGTAGTTCTGCCATAGAGTGCTTGCTGAGCATGTATGAGGCGCTTGGGTTTAATCCCAAAAAACACACTCACTCTCTCTCTCTCTCTCTCTCTCTCTCTCTCTCTCTCTCTCTCTCTCACACACACACACACACACACACACACACACGAATCAAACAAACAAATTATTTTGAAAAACAAATATTAATCTAGAACTAGCAAGCTTATCTTTCTGCTTATCCTTCTTGCTCTGAACAAATTAACAGTGAAAGAAAATGCAAAAAAACTAGCAATTTCCCAAAATACCAATTTACATTTTTCCCCCAAAGTCTCATTTCATTTAAATTTGTACTTCTGACACCAAAATTCAAACAGTACCTATCTAGTCTTAGGTAAAAAGGTTACTGGTAACTTACCCACCTTTTAATCATCTATACCCAAATTTTCTGCAATGATCATCCTTTATTGCTTCTATAATATTTGGGAAGCTTAAAATAAATAAGCTTGGAGAGTTTTTTATAACCTCAGAGGTATAGGTAGCATATTTTTTTCTTTATTTCTTTTTTTTTTTTTTTTTTTTGTAGAGGTACTGGAGATTGAACTCAAGGACCCTCTACCACTGAGCTCGATCCCCATCCCTTTCATTTTTTTGAGATAATGTCTTACTAAATTGCTGAGGCTGGCCTCTAATTCCTGATCCTTCTGCTTCAGCCTGCCAAGCAACTGGTATTATAGGCATGTGCCTCCATACCTGGTAATATTATTTTTATTACAAGGAGTGAAATAAAATGTATATACCATAATGTATATGCACAAGCAAAAAAAGAAAATTATGCCTGATTGTAACTTTTACCTACTCAGTAGCTGAAACTTTAATATCCCCCTTCTCATTGAAGACTTGTTAAAGCACACATAGTTATCTGTTTCTAGTGGGTCCGGAAAAGGGGACATGAAATCAGAGCCTTCAGAAAGTCCTGCTGCTTCTGTGGAAACCATCAGGAAGATGGCTATAGAGGAACTGAGAAGCTCATCAGTTTTGGGCCAAGACAGCCACAATGACATTTTCTTTTCAGTGCTAGGGACTGAACCCAGGACTCACATATGCTAGGCAGGCAAGCACTGTACCACTAAACTACACACCCACCTCAGCATTGTCACTTTTAAACAACCATGAGTATTTATTTTAGTAAAGGTAAACAATCTATTCTGTCTTGACTTGTGCCAAAAAAATATTACTCGTCTAAGTTTATTCTAATGATCACAATTCAGAGCTATACAAAAACGCTTCCGCTCCCCCTTTCAGCCACCAAACTACCCAGGAAAAGTTGCCGTATTAGAAATGTTTCCACAACAACTCTTGTTTAAGATCAGGCCCTGGGTTTGGGACTCCAGAAGCTTAAAAGGGCATCTCTAAGAAAAAAAAAATTTTAAAGGATTACAGAGTGAAACATTCTCTGTTACAGCCCCAGTCACTCAAGGGACACTAAACGTGAGAAAGTACAGACTGTTCCTCAACTGTCCAAAATTAAACCAGTTATTCTCCCTATCCAGATTTTTTTTTCCACCTCTTAGTAGTTAATTCCTTTTGCCAGTAAGGCAAGTATCTAATCCAAATAGTAGTAATTCTGTATGAATTTTTATTAAAGTACTGACTTACACACTGGATATTTTACTTGATTTATGGATGTATAACTTATACTAAACCATTAGTCCTTTGATCACTCAAATACCAAAATCTTTCAGCTCAAGGGAGAAGAAACTCTTCTTTGCTGTTGTGCTGGTGCTGGTGCTGGTGCTGGTGCTGGTGGTGCTGGGGATCAAACCCAGGGCCCCGATTCCACATACTAGGCAACTCCTCTACTACCAAGCTACATCTCAGCCCCATACCCTGTTTTAGAGACAGGGTCTCCCTAGAACTTGCAATCTTCCTGTTTCAGCCTGCCAGTAGCTGGAATTACAGGTGAGCACTACTGGACCCGGAAAACTCACCTTTTAAGTGATTAAAATTACCATAGGTGTTATTTTCCTAAGTAGGATGAAATTCAGACCTTCCTTGCAATTTCATAAAAAATAAAAAAATAAAAACTTTTCAGTCATTTCTTTCTTTGTAACATTAAAAAAAAAATGATTCTGACTGCTACCATCCAACCCCAAGAATTTTAATTTTTTTTAAAGAAATGTAACATTTTGATGCTTCTGAAAATACTTCATTTTATTTGGGAGGAATCTCTATGTTTATAGAAATCACAAGAACACTATCAGAATGAGTTCAGTGGGTAACATAAAAACTCATGCCTTAAAACTAACTCCCTAAGTCAAAAGGGGTGTCTGTTACCACACACACAAAAAAAGAAGAACTCTTCACCTGGAAATATGAAGATTAGACTCCCAACCGAGCACATGAAACCAAAGACTTTTATACAAATCAGGGTTGGGATGCCTATGTCCTTCCCGTACTTCTACAGTAGTGGCAATGCCTGAGCATGTTTAGGAGACAGTCTAGCACCACTCACAGCCATTGTAACATTATCCAGCCAGTTTCTGAAGGTATCTGAGAAATGCCACCCAGCTCTGTCACGTGAAACTTTCTGCAACAATGGACAGATAGCCTGCACCTGCACTACCCCACAAGGCAGTCGCCAGCCACAATTGGCTACTGGGCACTCCAAATGTTAGCAGCACAACTTCAGGACCTTCTCTTACTTCTTTAATTTCACTTTAAACATAATTTACATTTTAACGTGTTTTAACTTCCACACTGGACAGTTCTTTGCTAGCCACTCCTAGCCTGGCAGAAGTGCAAAAACCTGACCCTGTGCAAAAACTTTGTTTCAAGTAATAGTCCTGCAGCCTATCTATCTCAAACACCTTTCCTCACCTTCCTGTTCCACAGCCTTACTTTGCAACACACACACACACACACACACACACACACACACACACGAGTGCACACCGTGCACCCATGTCCACGTCACTGACAAATTACAACCAAATACTTCAGACTATTGTAATACAGCAGGAAAAGGATGATGGTTAAAAGAAAGGTATTAAGTATTTATATACAGTTTGGTTTACATGTTAAACCATCACAAGGATGAACAAAGATATATGAAAATCATTTTAACACCTCTAAAGAAGTAAGATTTTTACTATATGGTAAATATGTACTCAGATGTATATTTACTCTATTAAAATGGTACTTCAGTAGAGTGCTTGTCTAGCTTACACAAGGCCCTGAGGTTGATTGCCAGCACCAAAAATAAAAAATAAAATGAAATGATAGTTAATAAATTATTGGGGGTGGTGGTGCTGGGAATTGAACCCAAGACCTTGCAAATGTTAAGCACACACTCTTCATCACTGAACTATACCCAAAGCTTATAATTAATAAATTTTCAATTCTATGTTCCCTTCCTTCCCACAAACAGGGAAACAATGTGATGTACACAGAAGAAAATACTGAACTAGGCGGGAATCATGAGCCTGGAAGTCTAAGGACTTTGGGATCACAGACAAGGTACTTCAACTCTGACCTTGAGAGTCTTCCGTTATAAAACAAAGGTGGTACAATGGATTTTCTTTTCACTTTCTTCCAAAACTGGATTTCCTTATCCCCTCCTTCATGCTTATTCCATCTCTCACTTGGGAACTCACTTACAAAAGCCAGCACTGACCGTCCACTCCTTCCCCTAGAACCCTCTTCTGATGCTCCTCTTCCTCTGCTTTCTGAGTCACCCCTTAAGCAACGTGGGAAAGAGGCATTGCCCGAAAAAAAGAGGAAAAGGAAGGTAGAGAAAGAAAGGAAGAGAGAAGATTGGTTGATTTAAATTAAAATCTAAGCAATACAACCCAAAAAGGTACCAACCCAGAAAACATAATCCTTTTCTGATCACCAAACTAAATAGGGCAGGGAAGAAAGCAACTGGAGTGCTCCTTATTACCACCCTGATACCAACTGATGTTTCCAGTTCAAAACAAGATCATGAATTCTTCGAGGACCTCAACCATCAATAGAGTGATTATGAGAAGTCTCAAATGTCACAGTTCACTGGTTTCCAAAATACTCTCCAGATGAAGATCTATCATTTACAGAAAGTCATCCATCTCCACTTTCCATCTAGTTTTTTCTGGCAGAGTTCCAACAGCGAATAAAGAATGGAAAACTAAAACCCTATAAATGTCGCCAAAATGTATAATTTTACCTAAGGGAAGAACTATATGATAGTTTAGCATAAACGTCACTTAATAGAAGCAATTTGAAATAAAATTGAAGATAAAATGAACGTCAAGATTTCCAACCATTCCATCTTAAAATGATGTTTTCCTGTGTATCAAAATATACAATCAGTTTAAAAGGTCAATTCATCTACTTCCTCAACATTTAAGACATTTCTTAAAGCCAAGCCAGAATTCATTCTCGAATAACTGTTTGGCAAATAAGAAGAAACTTAAAATACTTCAGCATTTACTCACATTGGATTCCAAAGTGTGTATCTAAATCAATTCTAGAAATAAAGCACTGCCAAACCATTCTCCAAAACACTACCATTTCTCTTCTGCTTTCCTGTTAAGCCAAGTCTGAAGTGCCTTTTTAATTAATACTGAATCCTTTTCTAGAATAAAAAACTGAATCAATAAATGGCACATTTGAAACACACACACACACACACACAGAGACCCTCTGAATCACTTCAATCATCTTGGACTTGATTTGATATAGTTTAAACAAAACTGTCCTGGAAGGAAATGTAAAGCCTCACATGAGGACATTAGGATTCTATCTAAATAAGAAAAAAATAATAATCTTTCCCAAAAAACACACTGAAGAGGAGTTACAGCATCCATTAGAATGGTTTCAACTTAAAAATAAAAGCTAGTTCTATGGTCTTGGTATGTACCACTCCCATCCTATCACTCTTGGTCCCTTATAATTTATAAAAATACAACCCTGGCCATTATAACAACCTCTGAAAGCCACTTGGTCTGCAGTTCTGCTCCTGTGTTTCACCTGTGCTCCTGATCCTCTCCAACAATCCTGATTTCTACACAGCAAGAGGCCCTACAGAGCTTAAAAATGAAGGTTATATATAAACTCATAACAGGACAGAGATCCTGGAGAGATTCGAGAAAGGAAAGCTCTAGGGCTTTTGAGGGGCAGTGCTGGACTTCCCTGCCTGGCCCTAGAATGACTAAGTAAAAGGACTCCTGAACTTTGGCAGGCAGGCCTTGGTCCTGTACTCTGTAGAGGCCACCTCTCAGTCCCCTGACCTCTGGAGAGCCAGGCCTCTCTGTGCTCCATAACACAAACAGGTGGAAGCACTCAGAGTGCTTACTCTTGATCTTCCAGGATTAACGAGCTAATTTCTACAGAGGACTTTAAGCTGACTGGCCCAATCTCAACAGAGTAAGTGCCACCATTAACCACAGACAAGATCAAATCCTCAGGATCCAGGAAGGCAAACTTTTGAGACATCAGACAATGTTTCTCTTCCACCAGAAGTGAAGGAAATATGTGTCCCCAGAACTAAGGCCTTTATCCAGAAAACATTTACCAAAAAATGTCATGTGAGGCATGGAGCATAAAAATGAGATTCTGTCCTCAAGGAGGCATTAATAGCCTAGTGCCAGGCTGGGCACAAAGGGAACAATTGGCCTAAGTGTGAGGACTGCTAGGGATGGAAGGACCCAACAGGGCCAGAGAAGTACGAAGGGAGGGTTCTAGAGATTGTTTCTGTGCAGGGAAATCATTTATTCAGGGTTTTTAAAAAAAGAACCCAGCCAGGCATGCTGGTGCTTACCCCAGCTACTTGGGAGGCTGGGCAGGAAGGTCCCAAGTTTGAAGCCAGCCTCGGCAACACAGCCAGACATGGTATCAAAAAATGACTGGGGTTGCTAACGAGCTGAACAGACACTTCTCAGAAGAAGATATATAGTTGATCAACAATTATATGAAAAAATGTTCCACATCTCTAGTAATTACAGAAATGCAAATCAGACCTACTCTAAGATTTCATCTCCCACCAGTCAGAATGGCAGTTATCAAGAATACAAAAACCAATAAGTATTGGCAAGGATGTGGGGGAAAAGGTACACTCAAACACTGCTGATGAGACTGCAAATTGGTGCAACCAATCTGGAAAGCAGAATGGAGATTCTGTAAAAAACTTGGAATGGAATCACCATTTGACCCAGCTATCCCACTCCTTGGTCTATACCCAAAGGACTTAAAAACAGCATACTACAGTGGCACAGCCACATCAATGTTCATAGCAGCACAATTCACAATAACTAAACTGTGGAAGATGTCCTTCAATAGATGAATGGATAAAGAAACTGTGGTATATATACACAATGGAATATTACTCAGCATTAAATTATGGCATTTTTCAGGAAAATGGGTGGAGTTAGAGAATATCATGCTAAGCAAAGTAAGCCAATCCCAAAAAACCAAAGGCCGAATGTTCTCTCTGATAAGTGGATGCTGAATCACAATAGGGGGGTGAGCATGGGAAAAATGGAGGAACTTTGATTGGACAAAGGGGAGGGAGGAGAAAGGAAGGGGAATGGGGGCAGGAAATATGGTGGAATGGAAATAGATGGACATCATTACCCTAGGTACATGTATGACTGCACATATGGTATGACTCTACATTGTGTACAGCCAGAGAAAAGTTGATCTGAAATTGTGTACAATGAATGAAAATGCATTCTGCTGTCATGTATACCTAATTAAAATTAATTAATTAATTTAAAAAATCACTGGCGTTGGCTGGGCATGGAGGCGCACACCTATAATCCCAGTGACTCAGAAGGCTAAAACAGGAGAATCCCAATTCAATGCCAGACTCAACAAATTAGCAAGGCCTAAGCAACTTAGTGAGACCTTGTCTCAAAAGAAAAATAAAAGGGCTGGGGATGTAGCTCAGTGGTAATATGCCCCTGGTTCAATCCCCAGTACCAAAAAAAAAAAAAAAAAAAGAAAAGAAAAGAAAAAAGAAAAAAAGAAAGAAAGAAGAAGAAGAAGAAGAAAGACTGGGGTTGCAGCTCAGAGGTAGACCAACATTGGCCTCAATTTCCAGTATCACAAAAGAGAGAGAGAGAGAGAGAGAGAGAACCCAGATCAGACACCTAATTATATGAATGTATTCAATGCATGAACATGCACTAAGATAAACAATTGTGTATGTCCAATTTTGTTTTTAAATAAGATCAGGTCCCCTATAGTTGCCCAGACTGATCTTAAATTTCTGAACTCAAGGGATCCTCTCACCTCCCACCTGAACAACTGGAACTACAGGCTGCTTTAGGTATACTTTTCAACATTCATCTTTTACTCCAATAGAGTAAAATATAAAAGGAGAAACAGAACTCTTACACAGATAAAAGAAGGGTAGTGGAGGGAAAAACTTGCCCCACAGAAGATACAGAAGCATGAAGCATATCAGCAACTGCACAAGGATCCCCCTGGCTACGGGGTCCATCCTAAGGATGAAAATGACAAGATGTGGATAAAAAGGGAGACAGGAGACAATTTCCAAGAGGCCTTAAAAGCCATGGAGAGAGTGAATCTGGAGGATGATGGGAAGGCTACTAAGGCAATTTAAGCCTGTGAGCAATGATTAAAAAAAATTGGGCTGGGGATGTGGCTCAAGCGGTAGCGCGCTCGCCTGGCATGCGTGCGGCCCGGGTTCAATCCTCAGAACCACATACAAACAGAGATGTTGTGTCCGCAGAAAACTAAAAAATAAATATTTTTAAAAAAAAATTGGCATAGGGATATCACTTTGTAACAATGCAAACTGGAGCTGGAAACAAGAATGGGGACAAAGAATGAAGATTAGAAAATTATAATAATCCACATAAGAATTGACAAAGGCTTGAACTAAACCCGTGGGGGCCAACTGGAAAGTCAAAGGCAGACCAAAGATTTCAAGGATGCTAAATATTAAGGCTTTGATCAACTAGATGTGGAAGACTGGTGAAGATGAAAAAGCACGGGATGACTATAATATTTCACACTTGAGAGTTTTCAAGAAGAGGCAGAGCGTAGAAGAAGCAGGATTAGGACTGAGATAAGGGTGGAGAGACCTCGTTTAATGGTGAGTATAGAGTTCCTGAGCAGCATTTAAACAAAGACATTATAAAGGTATCCAAATACCAACGCAAAGTCAGCCCTTCAGTTTCAGACCTAGAGGTATGGATTCCAGGGAGCTGTGGCAGGCAGGGGAAGCAGAAGGAAGTACAAGAGCCAGAAATGACGCCAAAGCCCCGGCTGTCATTCCATCAGAAATGAGAGATGGTGCCCAGTCCTGCTGAGGGGGGAAGACTGAAAGGCACCGCTATGCCCATGGCTCTGGCCACAGAGGGATTGCTATGCTTGTAGAGAGAGCAACTTAGGTTTTTCACAGAGAAGACAGAAAGAAGCCAGATTGCAGAGGGCTGGGAGTGAATGGGAGGTTCCTTCTAACAGCTTAGCTGTCAATGGAAGGAAAAAGATAAGGGCCTAGTCAGAGGGGGGAGGAGCAAACAGAGTGATGGTCTCCTTGCCATTCTCTTTGTCTTTTAAGATAAGAAAGAGGACTGAGAGTGTAGCCCAGTGGTACACTGGGAGTGTAGCAAGTGGTAGAGCACTCGCTGGCATGCAGGAGGGGCTTCAATCCCCAACACTGCAAAAAAAAAAAAAAGAAAGAAAGAAAGAAAAAAAAAAATGAAAGAGAGAGTCTTGAGAATATTTGTAAGCTGAGGGAAGGGGAGAGGAGCACAAAGAAGATGACTTTATCTGAAAGTGAAGGCCCCTTTCCTCTCACTCACAGGGACACACAGTAAATATTTCTTTTAGTCAGCAGCATTTCCTGCCAGCATGGCACCCTTCAGGGCAAACTCAGAGGTGGAAGAAAAGTGCCGTCTTAGCAGGTTGCTCTCAGAGCCCTTCCATAATGGGCTGTTCCTCCCCAGCAACCTTTCTGCAGGATGCTCTCACCACTTGTCAGAGGGCCATTTGGCACCCAAACCCCTGAGTTATCCAAATCGCCAGGAGCTCCACAGGTCTCTCTCTGGCTTCCTTCTCACAGCAGCGGTAGTGTGGGTGGTGTGGGGCTACAGAGATGCAAGAAGCCAGCCCCACCTGGGCCTCTGGCTCCCCTTGCAAGGCATCCACCAGACATGAAGGCAATCTCTCCCTCTCCCTCCCCCTTCCTTCCCTGGCAGAAGCCAAGCAGAGAAACTCTTCAAGCCACTTCAAAGTCTTGCCAAAGACAGGGCTGTGTTCTGTCCTGATAACTTGAATCTGATTAGCAAATGGAGTTTATGCTAGTTATGGCTAAGACTAATTGAGAGTGTGCCCTGTGCCAAGCACTATTACAAGTGCTTTACATTCTCTTCATCCTCACAACTCTATTTTTATCACCTTCATATTACCAGTGAAGAAACTGAGTGCAGACACATCTAAGTAATTCGTTCAAGGTCACAAATGCCAGGGACCGCTATGGCAGGACATAAAACAGACCAGACCGTCCGACTCCAGAGCTGGCACTGCTGCAATTTATTTTCAAACAGCATCCAAAAGTGCAGTGTACAATAAACCACAAGAGTCAGGAGGAAATGTATATTATCAGTCACAAATGAATCAACAAAGCAAGAATTTCAGTCCCTCTCCCATAGTATTTTTTTTACCCTCAAGATTTTCTGCCTTTGAGCCAGAAGCCCAAACTTAAAGTTTGAAAGGCATATTTATTTAAAGAGCACTTCTACTGAGAATGTAATAAATGCCACTGAATTGCACACTTAAAAAATGGTTAAAATAGGGGCCTGGGGATGTAGCTCAATGGTAGAGCACCTGCCTAGCATGTGTGAGGCCTTGGGTTCAATCTC
This sequence comes from Callospermophilus lateralis, assembly GCF_048772815.1. NCBI lineage: Eukaryota > Metazoa > Chordata > Mammalia > Rodentia > Sciuridae > Callospermophilus > Callospermophilus lateralis. Next base: position 62,142,606 of record NC_135313.1, on the reverse strand, counting down.
TAGTACTGCCAAAGGAAAAAATAAAATAAAACAGGGTGAGGTGTAGCACAGGAGTAGTATTCTTGCATAGCATTCTCAGGGCCCTAGGTTCCATACCCAACACCACAGGAAAGAAAAATATTTTTAAAGGTTAAAAATAGTAAAAAATTTTGAAATATGTATAATATCTACATATATAATGAATATACACATATATGTGTACATAAATACATATAGAATCATATATACAATCAGCAAGTAAATTAAAACAAGCATTTTTCTCTTTATACACATTTTTTAAAATGAAATCATTAAAATCAAAGCCTGTCTTCAGCAGCCCTCTTTAAATACTTTAAAAAAAAAAAAAAAGTTAAACTAATCAAAATCAAAGCAGCAAGGCAGCCTGGTGTAAAGGTCTGTGAGACCAGAATACACACTCATTGCTCCAGCTTTCCTAGGCACCACTACCGTCCTTAAATGGCCTCTAGGACCAATTCTAACCCTTAAATCATGGAATCCCTGGGCTGTATGCAAATCTCATTTTAGGATAAGCTGTTGCTCCTTCAAGACCTGGCCACAGGCCTTGTTACAGGAGTCAGGAGAAATGCACCTAAAGAGGAACTCTATCAAACTGGGCTACCATTCTAGCAGTCAATTCTATTTGTTGACTAAGATGGCAAATTGTTACTTGTAGATCATTCTAAATGACCACCCAGGACAAAGTGAAGCAATGCTGAAAAATCAAGTGCAAAAAATTACATGAAGAAAGGCTCATCTGGCCACACACAGACTAAGAAAATCAAACATTCTGAATCAGAAGTCAGTTTCGAGTTTCTCAGGGGAAAATAAAGATAACAGCACTGCTGGGATAACCTGCTTCAAACACACAAACGAATATGGCAAAGACTGAGATCTTCAAACTTTATTGAGATTGTTCCATTCTCCCGAAGATGCCCAAGTCGACATTTACATAATTCACCTTTGATTAATTTAAAGACTCAAGGTGATACTATTAATAACACCAACTAATTTTTCAACTGGCATAACTCCAAGTGCCCCTTACAATTCTTAAGACGGAATTTGGGGGTGGGTTGAGGTGAGAGGTGAAAAACAAAGATAAATGAAAGTAAAGACACAAATTGACTGACTAGAAAGCCTGCAAAGAACAGTTACTTGTACCGGAGACAGGGATATTTGAAATCTACTAATACAAGGATATTAGCTGACAGAGGAATTTAATAATTTCATTTTTAACCCCCTCTGAGTATAAAGCTTACCCCAACAGATTTTTACATCATTTCTAGGTCACACATAAACTTCTGAACTAGATTATTCTTAAAAACATTACAATTTCTCCCCTGCTCTTTAACGTCACAACAACAATGCAACAAAAAGTAAACTTTATTTTTAGACTTGAAAAATTCTGTGTTTTATTTTTCTGAAACGGAATAAGTTAAAAAAAAAAGAAAAAGGAAACTGCTGTTGGAGTTTTAGTAATCCTACTTTCTCCTAAATCCTGGAACCCCAACCTCTCTCTAACCAGGAGGAAAGGAAGAAGAAGTTCTGAGTGCTCCTGTGCCACTCTGGAAAGTTAAAGCACAATGTCTCTCCCTTTGGCTTTCTGCTCAGGCATATTCTAGCCTCCTGCTGGTCACCTTTCACACTGCTGAAGTCATACTATATGACATCTGCCTTATGGTGGGCAAAGGCAAAGGCTGTCAACTTAGCATTCATGTAGAAACTGGTTCAGTGTTTGAGCTACCAACTTCTTGCTTGTAATGTTTAAACAAAAGCACTAAACCACAAGTTCAATCAACCAGTATTACAGACTAAATGGAAATGGGTTTGTAATTCCCTGTAAACATTAAGCCCTTCCAAAACCCATTCCAGCAATTTGGTTTTTCAGTTACAGGACCTCGACACAGGCCATCTCTTTTAGTTGGGAAAACATAAGATACATTTAAAATGTAGAAAAGCATTTCCCACAATATGATATGCAAAAATAGAAGTAGAATAGGCAGGTATTTCTGTTCTCAAATTCCACTGGTAAATTTCTTTTCTTTTCCCCCGTTAATTTGATCAACCATAATTAACAGTGCTGTTACTACAATCAGGAAGAGGCCCTGCAATTAATTCTACTTACATTAAGATTTCACCCATTAGCTCACAAAAGTGGACAACTCAAAATATTGTCTTCAAAAGGCAAAGCTTGCAATTTATCTCTAATAATTAACAAAATAAACATAAAAATTGAGTATATGTAAATTTTGGTCCAGATCCTATAGAAAACAATCAACCTTTAAACCAACCTCTCCATGTTAGGGACAGAGGGATAAATAAGACTCAAGTTCACAATTGGTCAGGGAAAGTAGCAATAGAAATAATTAAGCACCTTACAAACTCACTCAGACTTCATGTCCCAGCTCAACTATGACCTCTTCTGAGGATTAGTCTGTTTTCATTCTCTCCTAGCACTCCTTCTCCCCTCTGGGCTCTCCCAGCCCTCACTGATCAGATCCTATGGAATCCTTTGCCTTCCTACCCTCCTCTCATTCTAATAACCCCGAAGACTCTGAGGGCAGGGACCATTGTGACTTGGTAGGCCTTCTCGTCTTGTTGAGCAAATAAAAACTATGGGTTTACATGCTATGAGGTATTTAAAAAACACAAATGCAGGGGAGCAGCCACCATACTTTGCCCAGAGAGAAGCCAACAGAGGCCTCTCAGAAAATATTCACCCTGGATCTGAAAACTGAGTGTGACTCACAAACAAAGAAAGGCACTTGGGACTTGGTGGGTAGCTCAGTGTTTAGCATGCGTTCCTTGGGTTCAGTCTTCAGGAAAAAAAAAATTAAAGACAGGCCCTCAGAGGAGGAAAAAGCCTGCAGAGAGGGTAAGGATGAAGACCTGAGGTGTTGTCAGAACAGCGGAGGATTCTGGTACAATCACTGGAAGAATATGGAAGGAGGCATACAGGTTGAGGGTGAGGGACTAATATATAGGCCAGGTTAAAGGGGTTTCATTTAAGAACTCTAAGTTTTGAGAAGCACCTGAAGTTATTCAATTCAAGCAGTGACATGAAGATTAATCCATTAAGAGTCTTCAGCCAAGTTATAAAAGATCTGGGTACCCAAAGAATTTTGTCTACAGATGTCAATATAGGTTATCTGGACTTCTTGATTCCCAGGTTACTGTTCTGCCCACCATTTTCATACACACACAGACAGCCATAGAGATATATATGCATACATATACATATGTGTGTATTTCATAGATCTATGAAATAAATACATAACTGAGTTTCCTCCACACAGTAGCAGGCAAAATAAAGGCTAATTTAAACACCTAATGAAATTTTTTTAGCAATGATTTTTCCAAAGGGGGGGGGGGGTAAGGAATTAAACTTTTTAAGTAAAAGGCTGAAAAAATATTTGAATTCCTTTGTATCACTATCCTTAAATATCAAGATTATGGGACAGCAGCACCCCAACCCAGTGTCAATAAGGATAGAAGCTAAGAGCCCACTTTACCCGAAGCCTTCTTCAAGTGACAAGACATAACTGAAAGATCCAATAGAGAAGGTTCTAAGAGAAGGTCCTTCACGTGCTTGGTTGGCCCAACGAAAAGTAAAGCCGGCTTCTTGCCGTTCGACTTTGCAAGCATTTAAAAATATAAGATAGGGTGATATTTTTGAGCCGGATAGAAGGCACCTAAAGACAGAGTGCAGATCACAGGCAGCCTCAGGTTCCACTCTAGCAGATCAGCCCTGGACCAGAGAGAAGCATCCGCCCGGTGCCAGGCAGTAAGCCAGGGCGCCCGCTCTCCCCGGCAGCCGGGCTGGGCGGCAGGCGGCGCGCCCCGGCACTGAAGGAGGCGGGTACCCGGGCGCGCCGCGCGCCGCTAAGAGCTGGGCTGCAGGGCGGGCGTGGAGTGGCGGCTGTCAGGAAGGAGGCCAGCATCCTCCCCGGCCTCGGAAAGAACCTGGGCCTCCGCGGCTTCTACGTGGCCCAATTACCCTCGGCGAGGGGGTCATGACGCGAGGCAGAGGCGCGGCTGAGCCCGCAGAGTCCCCCAGGACCCGGTCCGCCAGGCGCGACGCAGGGGCGCTGGAAGCCCAGGGCGGCGTCCCCGCAACCCCACCCCACCCGTGCTGTCTGCTCGCGTGGCCGTCGGCCACGGTCTGCGGCCCCCGCGCGCGCGGCGGGGGAGGGAGATGCGGCCGCGTTGCCGGGTGCCCAGCTCCGCCGCCCCGGCGATCCGGGAGATAAAAGTTTGCAGCATGCGGCTCGTCTGCAGTGCGAGTCACATCCGCCGCGCCGCCTCCTGCAGCACCAGCGCTCAGGGAACGAACAAATAAATAAAATTAAATTAAAAAATGTTAAGGCCAGTAGGCCCCGAAGCCGGCCCCTCTGCCTCCCGGGCGTGCATGCAGGCGAACCCAGCATCCCGCACCCACTCCCGCCCACGACCGCACCTCCCTCCCGGCCTCAGCGCCCGGCCTGGGCCGACCCCGCCGCGATCGCCGCACTGACCGATAACCTCCTGCAGCTCATACGCGTCCCTGCAGATGGGCCAGCCCACGGCCTGTGCCGCTGGGGCCGGGGCCGGGGCCGGGGCTGGGGCCGCGGGGGCCGCCGGGGTTGGGGCGGGCGCTGCTGTCGCGATCGCCGGGGCCGCTGCCGTTGCTGTCACCGGGGCCGCCTGCTGGGGAAGCTGGACGTGCACGGGCGAGCCGCTCGGCTCCGCCATGATGCTGCCGGAGGAGAGCGGGAGGACGCGCCGGCCGGCGGACGACCTTCCACTTGAAACTTCCCTTGCCTCGCAGCCGACACCTCTCGACCGGCGCACGCCCTCCCCGCCCGCCGCTGCCGCCGGAGCCAGCCACGAGGGGAGGGAGCTAGGGAGGCCGAGCCGGGCGGAGGGAGGAGGCAGCGCTAGCGGAGGCGGGGAGGGGAGGAGGCGGCGGCCGCCGCGCTCGCAGTGCGCCCCAAGCCTCGCGCGCGCACTTCTCTGCCTCGGCTAGGGGAACCGCCGCCCCGCCGCCCCCTCCCGCTCTGCTCGCGGCCTGGGAAGTTTCCACCCACGAAGAGCAAGGCTGCTTTATGTGTGCTTTCGCGGCCTGCGGTCCTCTCCCTTCTTATTCCCTGCTTTCCCTGCGCCTTCGCCCCAGACAATCAGACTCTCCAGAAGACGCCCCCTGGGACCCCGAGGGCGGGGTCGTTGAACGGCCGCCAGGTTCTCAGCTTCAGGAGTCTACTCTGCTAAAGAGAACCTCAAGTTCATTTACAAGTTAGAGAGTGAGACACCTACACGGAGTCCGTTTGTAGGACGCCAGTTAAAAAATAACCCAAGTTGTAACTTTCCGGCGCTTTACCTGCCAATATCCCTTTCCCACCTTGCCTAATCTAATCTCAATCCTTCTACTTTTTCATACTACTTGAAACCTGATTCCTTAAATCCTTGGCTGTTCACAGACTGTCTTCCTTTGTTTAAAGCCGCTTGGATCCCAGGGAGGTGATGTAAGAGGCTGTGAAGTTAGAGTAAGATTTAGGAGAGTGACTGGGGGTGTACTTCAGGGGCAGAGAACTTGCCTAGCCTGCGCGAGGCACTGGGTTGGAGCCCAGACTCCAAAAAGAGAGAGAGAGAAGGAGAGATTTAGAGGGTTTACCACTAATCCTGTGCCCTTAACATGCCACATTAACCCTTTAGGACACCGAGGCCTGATACTAGAAGTTTCTTATGACAGAACATAAAGAATTCACTGAAGCATAAACTGCACTGAAAAGTTTTAATTAATTGTTGCCTTTTCAACACCCCCCAAATTGCCTCATCCCTTAAAATTGCTATGGTAAAACCATAGATCCTTCTAATTGTAAGTGTCATATTTAACACTGAAAGTTCACTGTGTTCCCCTGTAGAGGGACCAAGATTGCACCATCCTTGTGAGCTGAAACTGTTCAGTGAGCCAGTGGTCATATTGGTCATTTGGCCATTATTTTCCTGTGTGGTTCCATGATGGTGAATAACAAAAGCAGGTAGGAATAATGAACAAAAACTCTAAGAAAAATCATGACTTCAATTTTATGTACAAAGATCTCCTTAAATTTTTTGAAAGTTAATTCAGAAAAAGAAAAAAAAACAAATTCTCCAGAAAAAAAGCCAATTCCTTATCAAAACATCGAGGTAAGCTGAGCATAAGTGTACTTATCTCTTAGAGTATTATGGGATAGTTAGGATAAAGCAACCACCAGGTTCTGGTTTTTTCAGTTGAAATTTATGCTAACTAAGAAAGTATACATTCTTTTATGCAGAGAAGCTAAAAAATGTATTGGTTCTAATATATGTCAAGAAATAGACTCATAAACAAATTCTAGGCCTCTGATCAACAGGGAAGCTCTTTTTAAAAAAAAAAATATTTATTTTATTTTTATGTGATACTGAGGATGGAACTCAATGCCTCACACATGAGGGTGGGCAAGCTCTTCCACTGAGCTACAACCCAAGACTCAGGGAAGCTCCTTTTACCAACCTACATGGGCTCACCTCTTAAAGAGTTGTTCCTATCCTTCCTGAAAGGGCTTTATTTAAAGGGAGAAAAATCATCAGGTGAATATGACTTCTGTTTTTTCATGTAAATTTATGTTTTGACTTTCAAACCATAAAGTGGGATTATGAAGGCCAGAAAAATCCTTGGAACTTAATAGGAAAACATGATTCTGTCAAGACCAATATCACAGATTGGAATCAAACACAAATCATTTAGTTTCCCATAAAAAAAAAAAAAACTATTCTATATTCACAGACTATATATCCCCAGTGAACCACTTTCCAACTGGCCACCAGGAGGACAGCTTGAAAGAGTTTTCATGAGCCAATTACTTCCTAAAGGCTAAAAAACTCTTAGTGCTATTGCATTGAGGATTGGCTTTCAGCATTCAAATTTTGGTGGAGGGGTGGGGTGTGTCAAACATTCTGATCACATCACAGGAAAACATACCTCTACAACAAAGAATTATCTAGCACACAATAGTACTGAGGTTGAGAAATGCTGACACATAATGAGGCAGTTATATACAATTTAAGAAAAATTAGATCCCTATTTTCCATTCTGTGTTTTAGTTTCTGAATTAATGCATCTCTTAAGCATTGAAATAAAACCTGATTATATTTTAAAGGCACCTCTCCCCATCTTTCAACTTAAATTCAGTAATGGATTTTTAGGTAAAATTGCATATTAAATTGATTAACTCTTTATACCTAAAGTTTTAAGTTCTACTTTACTCAGTTGTTGATGGAAACATTAACTTATACATCAAATCTAATTATTTTATACAATTTTAAAATATTATTCATGTTGTATTCTTCATCTATGAAACTGATGCCAAGGGTTGGGGTTGTGGGTTAGAGGTAGAGTGCTGGCCTAGCATGCATGAGGCACTGAGTTTGATCCTCAGAACCCATAAAAATAAAATAAAGTTATTGTGTCCAATTATATTAAAAAATAAATATTAAAAAAAAACTTATGCCAAAAGTCACTGAGAGTGAACATTCTTTAAACTGATTTATTGGTGGAAGAGATAGATCTGCTCCAGTCATGCACTCTTGCAGTTAGTCATTCTGGTAGCCATTTGAAAAGCTACCAGTTGGAGACAGATATCTAGTCTGTGATTATGAAACAGTTGTTCCTTGTGTGTTGTGTTTTTTTTTTTTTTTTTTCATTTTTGTTTTAGTCAGTACTGGGGGTGGAACCCAGGGATTCTACTCTACCATTCAGCTATGTCCCCAGCCCTTAAAAATATGTTGTTTGTGTTTTGGGGGTTTTTTGTTTTTTTGTTTTTTGTTTTGTTTTGTTTTTTTGGTTTGTTTTAATTTTGAGACAGTGAGACTAAATTTCCCGGGCTGGCCTCAAACTTGTGATCCTCTTGCCTTAGATTTTGAGTCACTGGGATTACAAGTGTGCATTATCACACCTGACTAAATGATCTGTGTTTGATTTCAGGCTGGATACTGGTCTCAACAATATCATATCATGTTTTCCTACCAAGTCCCAAGAACTTTCCTGGCCTTCATAATTCCCACTTTATGGTTTGAAAGTTGAAATATAAATTCATATGAAAAAATAGAAGTCATATTTACTTAATCATTTTTCCCCTTAAAACCAGTCCTTAAAAGTTCATTGGGACCTGACACAGTGGCAAATATCTGTCATTCCAGCTACTCAGGAGGCTGAGGCAGGAGGAAGTTTGAAGCAAGTCTGAAGCAATTTTAGTGAGACCCTGTCACAAAATAAAAAGGGGTGAGATGTAACCCAGTGGTAAAGCACTTGCATAATGTGGGCAAAACCTCTGTGTTTGATTCCCAGTACTGAAAAAAAGAGGCGGGGGAACTCTTTTGGTAGGTTCTTTGGGGTAGGATAGAAGCAGGTTTTTGTTTTTGCTTTTCCTATCCCAGTGCTGAGGATTACAGAACAACTCTTAAAGATGTGATCAGGAAGAGTTTCTTGGTAGAAAGAGCTCTTCTGTTCATAGGATTAGTGTCCTCATAAAAGAGCCTCACTAACTTACTTAGGCTGGTTTTGAATTCATGATCCTCCTGCCTCAGCCTCCCCAGTGACTGGGATTAAAGGTCTGCACCAGCCTGCACAGCTATTTTTTTTTTTTTCCATTCTTGATAGACTGTCTTTCTAACTGCAATGAGGTAAAATCTCTGTGTAGTTTGATTTCAATTTCCCTAATTGTTAAAGATGTCAAACTTTTTTTCATATATTTGTTGGCTATTTTTATTTCTGCTTTTGAGAAGTGTGTTTATTTGCCCATTTATTGACTGGGTTATTTGGGGGGGGGTGTTTTTGGTAGCAAGTTTTATTAGTTCTTAATATATACTGGTTATTATTCAAAAGAGTAGCTAGCAAAGATTTTTCTCCTAATCTGTAGGTTAGGTTCTCTCTTTACATCTTTAGTTGTTTCCCTTGCTGGGCAGAAGGCTTTTAATTTGCTACCCTTCCATTTCTACATTCTGGGTATTATTTCCTGAGCTTTAAGTTTCCTACTGAGAAAGTCATCGTCTGTACCTATATGTTGGAGTGTTGAGGATACATTTTCTTCTAGGAGTTGCAGAGATTCTCTTTAAATTCCTTGGTATCTGTGTTGGATTTTGTGCTAGGTGAGAGAAAAAAAATCTAGTCTCATTCCACTCGATACAGATAACCAGTTGCCTCACCGCTATTTGCTAAAAAGACTATTTTTTCCCCTACATGTTTCAATCTTATTGTCAATTACTGTATCAGTTTTATTGCTTATTATGAGCCTCTTTAGGTTTTCTATATCCTCTTGGTTCAATTTGGGCAGATCCAATGTGTCTAGAAATGTATCTGTTTCTTCTAGATTTTCCAATTTATTGGAATATAAATTTTCAAAATTGTCCCTTTTGGTGCCTTTGTCAAGGATCTGTGTGGGTTTGTCTCTGCATCTTCTATTCTGTTTCATTAGTCTCTATGTCTGTTTTTATGCCAATACCATGCAGTTTTTGTTATTCTAGCTCTGTAATATAATTCGAGACTTGGTATTGTGATGCCTCTAGTTTTGCTCTTCTTGTTCAGAAGTGCTTTGGCTATTCTGGGTCTTCTATTCTTCCATATGAATTTTAGGAATATTTTTTCTAGTTCTGTGAAAAATATCATTGGTATTTTGATGAGGATTGCATTGAATTTGTATAATACTTTGGGTAGTAATTTTGACAATTTTCAAAGGTCATCTTCAAGTTCTTCAGTGTTCTAGAGTTTTCATTTTAGAGGTCTTTCACCTTCTTGGTTAGATTTATTCCTGGGTATTTTCTTTCTTTCTTTTCTTTTGAGGCTGTTGTGAATTGTAATGTTTTCCAGGTCTCCTTTCCATTAAATTCATTATTGCTATATAGGAAAGTTACTTAATTGTGTATGCTAATTTTATATCCTGCTGCTTTGCTGAATCTTATTTATTATCTAGCAGTCTTCTGGGGAGGTTTTGGATCTTTTAATTATAGGATCATATTATCTGCAAAGAGTGATAATTTGACTCTTTCCTTTCCTATTTTTATCCCTTTTATTTCTTCTCTTGCCTAATTGCCCGGGCTAGAATTTTAAGTACTGTATTGAACAGAAGTGTAAAGTGGACATCCTCATCTTGTTCCAGATTTTAGAGGAAAGTCATTTAGTTTTTTCCCATGTACTATGATGTTGGCTGAGGGTTTTAATATATAGCCTTTATGATGCTAAGGTAAGTTCCTTCTATCCCTAGTTTCTTCAGTGTTTTTATTGTGACTGGTATTAAATTTTGTCAAAGGCTTTTCCTGCATCTATTGAGATGACTATGTGATTTGTGCCCTTAATTCTTTTTATTTGGTGAATTACATTTATTAATTTATCTTGAATGATCCTTGCATCGGTGGAATGAAATCAACTTATTTATGTTGTGTGATCTTCTTAACAGGTTGTTGAATATGATTTGCTAATTTTTTTAAGGATTTTTGCATTTATGTCTGTGGAATAAAACCAACTTATTTGTGATGTATAATCTTCTTAATATGTTGTTGAATATGATTTGCCAATTCTTTCATGATTTTTTGCATTTACATCTATCAGGGATATTGGTCTGAAGTTTTCTTTCCTTGATGTCTTCTTATCTAGTTTTGGTACCAGGGTGACTGGTTTCATAGAATAAATTTGGAAATGTTCCATCCCTTTCTGTTTTAGGGAGTCATTTAAGGAGCACTGCCTTTAGTTCTTTAAATGTTTGATACACTTCAGCGGAGAATCCATCTGTTTGTGAACTTTTCATTTTTTGAAGGCTTTTATTACTGTGTCAATTTTATTGCTTATTACAAGCCTATTTAGGTTTTCTATATCCTCTTGGTTCAATTTTGGCAGATGCAATGTGTCTTGAAATGTGACTATGTCTTCTAGATTTTCCAATTTATTGGAATATAAATTTTCAAAATTGTCCCTAATTATCCTCTGAATTTCTGTGTTGTTTGCGGTGATATTTCCTTTTTCATCTCTAATTTTATCTATTTTGGTCTTGTCCCTTCTCCTTTTGGTTAGTGTGGCTAAGGTTTTATCAGTTTTGTCTTTTCAAAGAACCAACTCTGTTTTATTCATCCTTTGCATTAATATTTTTTATCCGGCATTTCACTGATTTCATTGATCTTAGTTATTTTCTTCCTACTGGTTCTGGAATTGGTTGGTACTTCTTCGTCTAGTGCCATAAGATATATCTTTAGGTTGTTTATTTGGGATCTTTCTGATTTTCTGATGTAGACACTCATAGCTAAAACAAAACAAACAAAACAAAAAGAAACTTCCTCTTAGAACCACCTTGATAGAGTTCCAGAGGTTCTGGAATGTTTTAAAATTTTTCCCTTGATTTTTTTCTATCACCTATAATCATTAAAAAGTGTTCTGTTCAAACTTTATGTCTTTATATCATCTCTGTAACATTTTTTGTGTTGACTTCTAATTTTATACTATTGTGACCTGATAAATTACAAGGAATCATATCACTTTTTTTTTTTTTTTTTTTTTTTTTTTTTTGGTATTTGCTAAGAGTTCATTTGTAGACTAAATTATGATCTGTTTTGGAGAGGGTTCCATGAGCACCTGAGAAGAAAGTGAATTTGGTTGTTGTTGGATGAGATATTCTAGAGATGTCTATTAAACACATTTGATTAAAAATGTTTTTAAGGTCTGAAGAGTTTTTACTAAATTTATGTCCGACTGACATGCTGATGGAAGACATGTGTTGAAATTATCTAGTATTATTGTTCTGGAGCCTATCTAAGTGTTTGATCATTGTCTGTTTTACAAAATTAGGTGCACTGACATGACATTTGGGACATAAATATGTACTATCGCTATATCTTCTTGCTGGATTCTTCCCTTTCCCAGAATGAAGTGACTTTTTTTTCCTTTTTGGCTAATTTTAGCATAATTTCTATTTTGTCAAATTTGCTTCTACTTGCTTTTGGGCTCCATTTGCATGGAATATCAGTTTCTATCCTTTCACATTTAGCCTGTCACTGTATTTGCTTGTAAAATAAGTCTCTTGCTATCAACATATAGTTGGGTCTTACTTTCTAATCTATTCTGCCAGCCTATGTCTTTTAATTAGAAAGGTGAACCCATTAGATTCAGTATGACTGTAGAGAGAGCTTTATTAGTTACTGCCATTTTGATTTATTTATAATGTTTAATTTGGTCATATTTCTCATTTGCTTAGTTACTATTCAAATGAGATTCATCCATGTGTGAGCTCTAACATTTGTTTTTTATTTCTTCTGTGTGTAGTATTTCTTTAAGTATTTTCTATAGTGTCAGCTTAGCAGTCATGCATTCTTTTAGTTATTGCTTATCTTGGAAGGTTTTTCTTTCATTCTTGATTCTGAAGGATAACTTTGCTGGATATAACAATCTTGGTCGACATTTATTTACTTTCAGGGCTTCAACACATCATTCCAAGTCTCCTGGATTTTAGAGTTTGTAAATCAGAAGCAATGTTGATTGGCTTGCTTCTAAACATGACTTAATGTTTTTCTTCAGGCTTTTAAAATTCTATCCTTGCTCTCCATGTTAAGCATTTTAATTATAATGTATCATGGAGTATTTCTTTTTTTAACCTTGTCTATTTAGTGTTCTAAATGCCTCCTGTATCTGGAAGCACATCTCATTCCCAAGGTTTGAAATTTTTCCTGGATTTATTTCCCTGAAGAGGATATCCATGAAATTAACCTGCATCTTACAACATTGTGCAATTCTCATGATTCTAAATTTTGGTCTCTTAATGTTGGCCCAGATTTCTTGTATATTCTGATCAAAGTTACTTATATTCTTTTCTTTAATATTTGTTGAAGTTCAAGGCTGGCTACTTTGTCTTCCAACTCTGTAATTCTGTCTTCTGCATGGTCTACTCTAATAGAGATACTTTCAACAACAGTTTTTATTTGATTTTTTTTGTATCTTTTATTTCCAACATTTATTTTGGTTCCGTGTGTGTGTGTGTGTGTGTGTGTGTGTGTGTACCAGGGATTGGTCAAACTGTCAACAAGGATAGATGTTGACCGCTTCTTCAAAACTATCCTTCTTTTCATTTCTTCTTAGGCTATGTACCCTTTACCCCTTAAAGAGAGAACAAATATTTGGGCTTGCTAAACCATTTTTTTTTATGTTGTTCACTGAACTGTCAGTTGGGGTGCCCTTGAACTGAAGCTGGCTGAAATAGCTCTTACCTTCCCTTCTCACCAGCATAAGGCAGCATGGAATCTGAGGTACTGTCAATTTGAGTTTTCTCCAGACAAAAGAGATTGGCGTACTATTAAGGCAGATGTGATACAGAGTTCTAAATACACAGTTTCAGCAACTGGAGTTTAGCTGTGATCAGATCTTTGGGACTTTGTTGGGTGGTATCCCTCCTGGAGAGATTAGATCAACATGCCCCTAGGGCCAGGCATATGCCAATTTCTGCTGGGCTTCTGGGTCTCAGGGGCCTCCTGAGAATTCTACTCATAGGGTCCAATAGCCAAACCTTCCAAAGTCTTGCACACTCCACTGCCCATGAATACAGCTTTACCAGGCTCAGACCCTGAATGCAATCCTGCCCACCTGTTTTGTTTCCCTGATCCTCTTCAACTGGTCACATGAATCACCAGACCCAAAGGGGAAAAGGAGTTGCACTCCTCTCACGTCTCTGACCTGAATTCCCCTGGGTACAATTTTCTCTGTGTCTGTTTCAATTGCATTCTTCCACACAGCTTGCTTAAGGAGATGATATACAGTGTGTGCCAATGTACTCTTTATTGTCCTCTGCTCAAAGCACCCAAACTCCTGGGTCCCTGTGAGTCTCTGACTGTCTTTTATTGAATTTCAGTAAATTCCCTCTGTTGCCCATCTTTCTAAAAAACAGTACACCCACTCCTTGAATCCTGAGCCGTGGAGCAACTGGAAAGTGCAGCCTTTATCTAGTCTGCCATCTTGCACTAAAGATTCCCTAAAACACCAAATTGCACCAATGTTTATAAAAATAAGTAGATTATACAAAGGTTATCTATAAAATGTTTTAGAAATACATCTGTTGAAGGAATTGAAAGTTCTCTGATTGACAGATGGTCTTTGGTTCATGGATAATCTATAATCTTAACACAAAAGTTACTCCCTTGGCTTTGTAGGAATAAGCCAGATGTTCTTAGGTATAAAGAAAATCTAGCATCATATTTACCATCTCCATTGCTCTCATACCTATCATTCTACTAAATGTTTGAGGGGAAAGTTGTAAAAGAACTGGATTTTGATTTAAAAGATCACTTTCAAAGACAAGGATCAAACTTACTTTTTTTTTTTTTTAACCAGTGCTAGGGATGATGTACTTTGAGCTACATCCCCAACCCTATGTATGTATGTATGTATTTACAGACAGGGTCTCTATAAATTGCTGAGATTTTCTTCAAATTTTTGATCCTCCTGCCTCCCAAATCACTGGGATTACAGGCATGCACCACTGCACTTGGCTAAGGAACAAATATTTTTTGAGTTATAGTGGTGGCAGTGCGCAGTAGAAAGCCAATAGGGTTAAGTCAGACATTACTATTTTTCAACCCCTGCTCTCTACTTCCTAGTGGGTTGCCTAAACTTTCTGTGCCTCTGTGTTCTTAAGATAGGCACAATCATCCCAGGCCTGTAGAGTCACTATAACAATTAAGTGAGTCAGTATGTGCAATATATCTTGACACACAGAACGTACTATAGTAGTACAGTGGCAGCTCTGGGATTTCTGATCAGGACAGATTCAGGGGTAGCAGTCTCAGGGGAAGGCTAAGGCCCCCACACTGTGAGAGAATAAATTTCTATTGTTTTATGCCATCCAGTTTGTGGTGCTTGGTAACAGCAGCCTTAGGAAAGTAATGTAGTGGGATTAGGCAATTTGTCATTTAACCAACTGTATTTTATATGGACTGACTTGAGCAGTGAATGCTAATGAAGATTAGTTACTGTTTGGGAACCACTCCTCTATCAAAGCCTGAATTTTCCATCATGACTTGCTTTTACTGTTACTTATTTTTATTTACTTATTTATTTTTTGTGCTGAGGATTGATCACACTCTTGCATGCTAAGCATACATTCTACCTCTGAGCTATACCCCTAGCCTTTTAACATTATGTTAATTGGGAGAAGTATCTGAATGGATTTTTAGCAGAGGAATCAAATTTCCATCTGAAAAACGCATTCAAAAATATATGAACCTTTCCAACTTTGAAGACCAAGTCACCTTACACTTAATGTGATGATGGAAGTCACCAGCTTGATCATTGACAAGCTGATGCTAACTACTATCCAAAGTGCAGAGCTGATATGATTCGAACTTATTAGGCTTAACCCAATTTCAAGTTAAGGTGTCATTAGTACCTATTTCCCAGCCATAATGCAAAGAGGCTTAAATCTATTTCAATCTGAATTATTATAAAGACACTGCTTTTTAAATTTAAGGGATTAAATATTTGTGAACTATAACTTCCAGACATGTTTTCATTTATTTTCCAACCAGCTCTTGAAATTGACTATTTTATTTTATATTATACACAAAATTGCTTGGGTGACCATTAGTGCCTCCTCGATTATCACAGAAGCTTCTGACCACCATGATTTGGATCCTGACAGAGAGAAGGCTCACTTGAAGCCCTACTATCCCTACATATCAGGAAAGAATTCCATGTTTGGTAAGGGGTGCTGTTGACTGAAACACCAGAAGGGACTACAGTCATCTTCTCAGCAGAGATATCACTTTTATGATGTCATCTCTCTAAAGCCTGTTAGTTTCATCTTAGGCAGAATGATATCAAAATGTAATTTAAAGCCATATGATTTTTTTACTGCTATCTCTTTGAAGAACCACAAAGAGGAATCCATTGATTATGGGCAAAATAGCACTTTCTGAAAATATTTTGTTGATCCCTCTCATCTTCAGATTCTTTCAGATACCAAGGATGCTTCAAGGACTTTCATTTTCTCTCTACTCAAAAATCCTTCACCAAAACTATCCTAAAACCCTGGACACTCTTCCATCTCCACTGAAAGGCTTTGCCCACCAGACTCAGCTCTTTATCAGTAGAGGCATCTTAAGTTACAAATATTCTGAGAAACCAAGAAGGGCCAGGGGCTGAACTGGCTTGTAAGAAGTAAGATATAACATAAAACTAAATTTAACTTATTAATGTCTTTTCATTCAGTAAATACTGCCCCCTGCCCCTCGTTGCTGGGGATCAAATCCAGGTCATCACATATGCTAAGCAAATGCCCTACCATAGAGCTACACTGCTTCTCATTCAATAAATATGAGTAGTGTCTCATTTTGTTTTGTTCTGGAACTTGGGATTAAACCAACTTCAATTAAATCAACTTGATCATTGAGCTGCACCCCATACAGAGGCTCACTGAGTTGCCCTTACTGATCATAAACTTATGATTCTTCTGCCTCAGTCTCCTAAACAGCTGGAATTATAGGAATGTGCCCCTATGGCCAGTTCAATAAATACACGTTTAAGGACTATAAAGTGTACGTACTTTGATAGCTGTTATGGAAAAACAAATAAAAGATAAAACTATCTCAGCCCTAATTAAAATTTTTAAAAGAAAAAAAGAATTATATAATCCAGTAAAAACTCCCTTTATCCATAGTCCAGACTATTGGAGCCTCAAATGCTTCCTGAAGTTACTAAAATGCATAAATAACATTTAATTTGGGGACAAAAATCAAAAGAGGTCACAGAGTCACAGAAATTTAATATGATTGGCCACTGTGATGATCAAAATGAATAACTTTTTTTTACTGTTGATTGGCAAGATTTTTAAAACACAAAAGTGTTCTTTCATTTCATGCAAAAAGTCAAGAATTCTGAAAGAAATGGCAGAAATGACAAAAAAATAAAAATGAGGGCTGAGGATGCAGCTCAAGGCTAGAGCATGTGTCTCGCATGTGTGAGGCCCTGTGCCCCATCTCTAGCACCCCACAAAAATAAAATAAATAAACATAAAATAAAAACCACAAATAAGTAAAAAGAGTGAGAAGGCAGCTAACGATGTACCCAGAGGTAGACACAGTTGACTTTAAACACCTAGAGCTCAGCAGAAATGACCTTGAAGAAAAAAAAATAATAATTCTAATGAAACAGAAATATCAGTGGCCATACCCACATTAAAGGAGACACAGTTCAGCTGCATGTGAGAACATCTGCCCAGTGTGAGAGGTGGGTAGGTGTGACCCAGCATCACACCAAAGATACTGGCTCAGTACAGCACGTCATCATGCCAGAAAGTCAGCCCAGTGCTCCCAGATTTTTGTGCTGTTTCAAGAGAAACCAACAAATCTGATTATATGTGAAACTCTCAGTTTGGAAACATTGGCCCAACTTTTTAAAATACTATATCAAATCTACTACCATATATGTAATATTTAATAACAAGAAATTATATTAAATACAGTCTTTGAATAAATCCATATGTGTTGAAATGAAGATTGGAATAACAAATTCTAAATTCAGCTGTTGTCCCTAGAGAGGGAGGGAGTGAGGACAGGAAAGGAAAGGCATACAGAATGTGTCTTTTGCATCTGTAATGCTTTATTACTTTTAATAAAAAGATGCATTGAATATAGCAAAATTATAAGATTGTTAAGACTGTGCTGGGCGTGGTGGCACATGCCTGTAATTCCAGTGGCTCAGGAGGCTGAGGCAGGAGGATCCCAAGTTAAAGCCATCCTTAGCAATGGTGAGGCACTCAGCAACTCAGTGAGACCCTGTCTCTAAATAAAATACAAAATAGGGCTGGGGATGTGGCTCAGTGGTTGAGCACCTCTGAGTTCAATTCCCAGTAACAACAACAAAAAAAAAAGATTGTTAGTCTGCATAGCAAGTACGTACTTTGGTAGCTATTATGGAAATACACAATGGAATTTTACTCAGCAATAAAAGAGAATAAAATCATGGTAAATGGATGGCGTTGGAGAAGATAATGCTAAGTGAAATTAGCCAATCCCAAAAAAACAAATGTGAATGTTTTTTCTGATGTAAGGAGGCTGATTCATAGTTGGGTAGGGAGGGAGAGCATGGGAGGATTAGATGAACTCTAAATAGGGCAGAGGGGTGGGAGGGAATGGGGCATTGAGTTTTTATTACATTATTGTCCCTACTGTTTTATATGTTTGAAACATTCCACAATTTAAAAAAGCACTAATGCTTTTCACGTCAAACAAAGCACTTATATCTACATCAGAGGAGAGTCATTTGCAACCTTTTCATGGCGTATGTCAATGGACATAGAGCCCGTGCTCAAGTCAGATGACAGAGAACAGCACTTTGGTTGGTCCCAGAGCAAGGCACATATGATCCAAGTGGCCTTCAGCCTGACTGTCCAACAAAATCATCTATGCAGTATGGGAAAAATCTTTATGCCAGCTGGGTATGGTGGCGTGAGCCTGCAGTCCCACATACTCATAGGCTGAGGCAGGAGGATCCCTTGAGCACAGGAAATGGAGACCAGTCTGGGCAATACAGAAACATCCTATCTCAAAAACCAAAACAAGGTCAGGCACTGTGGGGCACACCTGCAATCCCAGCAAATCAGAAGGCTAATGCAGGAGGATTATGAGTTTAAAGCCAGCCTCAGCAATTTAAAAAACCCTGAGCAATTTAGCAAGATCCTATCTCAAAATAAGACATAAAAAGGACTAGGGAGGTGGCACAGTTAAGTGCCCCTGGGTTCAATCCCTGGTACCCCCCCGCCCCTCCCCCCCCAAAAAAAAAGAAAAAAAGAAAAATCAAAAACCAAAGCAAAACTGACAGGGGAATGGATTTTGCAGAGGTAGCTCAATGGTAGAATGCTTGCCTTGCATATTTGAGGCCCTATGTTTGATCATTCAAATAATTTTGATATACAGCAAGAATTGAAAATAACTGTGGTGACCCTAACAGTAATACTGTGACACCAGAAGCTAGTAAAGCACAAGGGTAAAGGGGCTCCCAGCAGATCATCAACTTTCAAAGGCTCAATGGTTATGAGTGGTTTTCTTGAATTTGATATAACAAATGGACAATTTTAGCAAAATCACAAATAAAAAGAACTAAATCTTCTTGAGTTAAGAACATGAAATAAGAACTATTTGTTTTAAATACTTTATTCTTTAGCAGTTTTTTATTTTTTAATTGACTTTTTTAAAAAAATAAATGACAATGGAATGCATTACAATTCATATTACACATATACAGCACAAATTGTCATATCTCTGGTTGTATATAAATTATGTTATACCAATTCATGTCTTCATACATGTACTTTGAATAATGATGTCCATCACATCCCACCATCCTTGCTAACCTCCTGCCCCTCCTTTTCCCTCCCACCCCTCTGCCCTATCTAGAGTTCGTCTATTCCTCCCATGCTCTCCCTCCCTACCCCACTATGAATCAGCCTCCTTATATCAGAGAAAACATTCAGCATTTGGTTTTTTGGGATTGGCTAATTTCACTTAGCAATATCTTCTCTAACGTCATCCATTTACCTGCAAATTCCATGATTTTATTCTCTTTTATTGCTGAGTAAAATTCCATTGTGTATATATGCCACATTTTTTTTTATCCATTCATCTACTGAAGGGCATTTAGGTTGGTTCCACAATTTAGCTATTGTGAATTGTGCTGCTTAAACATTGATGTTTTTAAGTCCTTTGGGTATAGCTCAAGGAGAGGGATAGCTGGGTCAAATGGTGGTTCCATTCCCAGTTTTCCAAGGCCTGCCATCTTCCTTCTCCTCCCTTTTTAGCAGTTTTATGCTCATAGTAAAATTGAGAGGAAGGCACAGAGATATCCCATAGCCTGCCCCATAATCAACATTCCCCCACCAGAGTGGTACATCTGTTACAATAGACAACTCTACATCACATCTTTATCATCCAGGTAAAAATTATATTATAGGGGTAGCAATATGCCCTTATACAAATATCATACAGGTGTCCAATCCCATGGTATATATAACAAGAGTCAACCAAAATGTGAACTCTTTTTTTTTTTTTTTTTTTTGCAGTTCTGAAGACTGAACTCAGATCTAATGCATGCTACACAAGCATTATACCTCAGAGTTACATCCCAGCCCTAAGCTATTTTTAAAAATACTTCCATCAAATTGTTAGAGTGAAATAATATTCAGTGCATTGTTTTAGAGAAACAAACCATGCACCTCTACCTACCAAAGCTTTCTGCAAGGGAGTATAGAATGATGAAAAGACGAAGGATGCAATGTTCCAATTCCCAAAAGAAAATAGGGCAGAAAGAATGTAAGCACATAATTTCATAGAGATAAGGGCATTTGTGATATGAATAAGGTTAATGTTTTGATCAGGCATAGTGGTGACATCCATCTGTAGTCCCAGCACTCAGGAGGCTGAAGATCAAGGAGTTTGAGTCTAGCCTGGATAGCATAATGAGAATCTCTTTCAAACAAAATAAAATGGGACTGTTGTTGGAGCCCAGTGGTAGAGTGCTTGCCTACCATGCATAAGGCCCTGGGTTCCATCCTCAGCAACCCCCAAAAGACTATTGTTTTGCCCTCAAGACTCCCAAAGTAGAACATTCAAGTTATTAGGCCATGGGGTTCTGTTTTTCACCATCTTGTGACTGCCAGGGCTCAGAAGAGAGAATGCTGAAGCTAGGATCAGAAGGGCAGAACAGGTAAATGTCCACTTAAACAATTTAGACTTCATACAGAGTTAATACATAAAGTACTCTGAACAATGGTATCTTTCTAGAGGATTTTTTTTAGTTGTAGTTGGACACAATCTTCATTTTATTATACTTTATGTGGTGCTGAGGATCGAACCCAGGGCCTCACATGTGCTAGGCAAGCACTCTACCACTGAACCACAATCCCAGCCCCATCTAGAAGATGTTTTGACCTTAAATTAATCAGCTTTTAAAAAATATTATGCTTTTTTCTTTACATAATGATATTCTTCTTTGATTATGTAAAGGAATCATGAATGTGACTTTCTCTTTCAGAACCCCACATGTAAATGAATACAATTTTAATCATCTTAACAAAGATAAAGTTGGATCCCAATATATGGCTTCAGGATGACTTTTAGAAACCTCTATAGTTCAAAACGATTCCTCTCATTATGATAACAGTAGCTACAGTTTATGGAGACATTGTGCTTCGTCTTCTGGATGCATTGTCCCATTTCATGCCCACCTACAACCTGCTGAGGTAGAGATCACCTTATGTGCATTTTTACAGATGGGAAAACTCAATTTCACGATGGTTAAGTAATTTAAACCCAAATCTACTCTCAGTATATCTGTAGCAGAGCCAGGATTCAAATGTACTCTAACTCCAGAGCCTTAATTTAAATTCTGCACTAAGCTTTTTTATCTCTTGACAGAAACATGTGTGTTGTTATTCTGCATTAAAATTTTTAACCAAATTTGGTTAATTTAATTAAATTATTTAAAGACTATAGATGTACTATGCTGTTCAATGCCATGGAAAGCCAGGGCAGAAGGGTATTTGGTAGGCAGGAAACAAATTCCGAGAGTGAAATATTCCTTCTTAAAGCAGTTTTTTTTTTTTTTTTTTTAACTTGGAGTTTAGAGACAAATGTTTTATAGGTGTAACTATTCTTCCATCCAAATATTATAAAAATTAGTTCTGAAGCTAACTATATGCACCATTAACAGTACTCTGGGAACAATGCTGTCTATTAATTTGTGTTTTTAAAGTGCCAAAATTGCTGTTAACTTGAATAATCAACATAAATAAATAATGCATTAGTTTGGCCCCATGATGGTTAATTTTAGTTGTCAAATTTAAAAAGTTATTTGGATTTAAGAATACCTGGAGAGCTGGGTACAGAGATGCAAGCCTATGCTTAAAGCTACTCAGGAGGCTGAGGCCAAATGATCACTTGAGTACAGGAGTTCAGAGCAAACCTGGGCAACGTAGCAAGACCCATTTTTTTTTTTTTTTAATAAACAAAAACTTATAAAGCATTATTTTTGGATATGTCTGTGGAGGTGTTTCTAGAGTTGATTGTTATGCGAGTCTGAGCAAACTTAAGAGGGATAGATCTGTCCTCAGTGTGGGTGGGCACCATCCATTCAGTTGGGGACTTGGATAGAACAAAAACAAAGACAAATTGCTCTCTCCTCTGGATCTTGGATATCTTATTCTTTTCTTTCCCATGGACATCAGAACTCCATCTCTATGACCTTTGAACTCCAGCAGCCACTTGAGTGCTTCTTAGGCCTTGGACTAATAGTTGTCTGCCTCCCTGGTTCTGAGGCCCTTAGGCTTGGACTGAGCCGCTGTATTGACATCCCAGAATCTCCAGCTTACTCACAGCTTGCCATGGACTTCTGAGGCTCCATAATCTCTAGGGCCAATTCTGCTAACAAAGTCCCTCTTTGGGGGACTTTGACTAATTCAGATTTTGGTATCAGGAATGGATCTAGAGGAACTTTTTTTTCATTGCTGGGGATTGAACCCAGGGTCTTGCACTGCTAGGAAGCACTCTGCCACAGTCTCCAAGGATTCTATTTCCAATACGGATAGTCCATGGCATGAACTGTTTATAGAAGTACACAAAATAAGTGCATTTGATACTCCAATTTACCACTTATAAGAGGTACGGAACTTGGTGATGTCGTATATACTTTTAAACATTTGTAGAAAACCAGGGAATAGGATAATGTTATTTGATTGCTTCTGGTGTCACCAAAGTGATGAAAGAAATACATTAGAGACCCAGAGGTGGTGGTGCATCCTGGTAATCCCAGCTGATGTAGGAGGATTACAAGTTCAAGGCCAGCCTGGGCAACTTAGTGAAACCCTGTCTCAAAATAAAAAATAAAAAAGGACTGGAATGTTGCTCAGTGGTAAAGTGCTCCTAGGTTCAATTACCAGTACCAAAATAAATAAACAGATAAATAATTAAATATAAAAATGGTTAGAAATGTAGTTCAGTGGTAGAGTACCAATGGGTTCAGCCTAAAATCTGGCAACAAAACAAAACAAAACAACAGAATATTTCCCTGTCCTCAAATGGCAAAACTGCATTTATTTTTCTGCAACTAGCATTTTTTTCTTGTTCCTCATTTTATATCTGCTTATCTTTTTTTCTAGACACATCTACATCTGCCTAGGTATTTATGGAGAGCAGGCTGTGCCCTTCTCTGAGTTACTCCATGATACATGGAACCACAGTTTCCAGGCTGTTCTTAAACTTGTATTACTCCTTCATAAAGCAATACTTTGCCATAAGCTAGTCCCTTTTGAGTTTAAGTGCTATGGTGAAATGACCTTGTTTGTGAAAGTACACAACTAAACCTGCCTAGCACAACCATAAGGTACAAATTGACAAATAAGTTAATCATACTAATAAAAATGTCAACCTGTGGGGGTTGGGGTTGTGGCTCAGAGGTAGAGCACTTGCCTAGCATGCATGAGGCACTGGGTCTGATCCTCAGCACCACATACAAATTAAAAAAAAAAAAAAAAGATACTGTGTCTACCTATAACTAAAAAAATATTTTTTAAAAAGTCAACCTGTAAATCACATGGATGAATAGTATATCAAATTCATATTTTAAAAAATAGGCCTATGAGCTTATCAAACACACCTGACTGCTGAATGAAGCAACCTCTCACTCAAGGCTCATAACAGAGAGGGCACTCCAAGACTGGACACAGTGGGACTCTGACCTGGTAACTTGATCACTCATGAGCGTTGCCCAGGAAAATTGCCACAGTGACAAACCTCTAAACCTTTGTCCTCAGGCTTTGTCAGAGTGCAGTTTCTCCTACCATGCATTGACCACTCCAAACTGACATCTCAAGCTGACACTCCAAGCTGACACTGTGAAACTGTCACCCATCAGGACTTTAGGTTAGAATAAGTTCCTGCACTTTGACAATTCTGCAATTTCATCTACAAAGTTACCGTTTTTGTTTATATCTGTTCTCTGCCTCTACTCTCAGTTCAGCCTCCTGAATCCCTTGTGGCTGCCTTAAACCTTTTCTGTCTTAATGTAACATGTTTATATAATTATGTAAAGTGGGATGTGTGACTTGAGTGTTAAAGACAGACAACAGAAATTAAGATTGGAGGCCTGGACGAGGTGGTGCATGCCTGTAGTCCCAGCAGCACTGCAGGCTGAGGCAGGAGGATCGTGAGTTCAAAGCCAGCCTCAGCAACAGCAAGGTGCTAAGCAACTCAGTGAGGCCCTGTCTCTAAATAAAATACAAAATAGGCCTGGGGATGTGGTCCGTGGTTGAGTGCCCCTGTGTTCAATCCCTGGTACCACCCCCCACCAAAAAAACAAACAAAAAAAGGAACCTACTGTTGCCCAATTTATGACTACCAGATGACTCACAAGTCTTTACTGAACTGTCACTAATTCAAGTGGGGTAGCCTGTGAATTTGTTGTTATTCAATGAATTCTGATGTGGAAAGACAATACACATGTTTGCCTATGTTAATGACATAGCTCCTTCATGACAGTATTGAAACTTCTGCTCAAACCCAGGGAACTCCTGTAGAAAATTGTTCATTTTCTCCATGAAGTAGATGAGAGGGAGAGGTGTCCAATGAGAGGACAAGGCTGTATGGGGGGGAGAGAGTCTGCTCTTTTCAGTTAAGGGACTTAGGCCCCATAAGAAGAAGCCCATTGCAATACCAACCCCATCTTTATAGCTCAGCAGGAGGAATTTAGATTTAACACTCCATAGATAGTGTTAAATCTGCCTTTTCCACCTTGTTATTATCATGTAAACCACTGAGAAGCAGCACCCTTTCCAAATGGTATCAGAGTAATCCAGTAACTGAAGATCACTCCCAGGAGGAAGGGGTTGGATCTTATTAGAACTTAAAGCTCTTTTTGCATTGTGATCTGGACTCAGTCCTTATTAGTAGAGTAAATTTGTTGCGATGACAACATGAATGACAAACATGAATGCCACATCATATCAATTACCTTCCGGTCCCCAACTTGTGCATGACACAATCTTAGTAAAAGAAAAAACAAACAAAACTACCCCCAAACTCTGTCATGGAACCATAAAATCTGAGTTGCAAATAAAACTCACAAGGCCTGAGAGCCTATGCAAAGAAATTATTTACTGCTGCACATTGAATGTATATTATATTCAAACGTGCCCAAATATGCAAAACCATTGTTGTTGGTATTAAATCAGAGCTGCAGTGAAATGAAATGTAAATATAATAAGAAGCTGAATACTAGGTGCTATAGTATGGATCTTTCCCCGCTGCTGCTGCTGCTTTGTTGCACAGTTTTTGGACCCAGGGCTTTCAGCATGTAGACAAGTGCTCTACCTCTGAGCTGCACCCCAACACTTTTTTAAAATTTTATTTAGACACAAGTCCTCCCTAAATTGCCTGGCTAGACTTGAACTTGTGATCTTCTTGGCTCAGTCCTCAGAATAACTAAGATTACAGTTAGAATTTGGAAGGGGGATGGGAGAGTATCCTCCAAAGGTTCCTTGCTGCCCAGGGAGGCTCCATAGAAGGTTGAGGAAACTAAGAAATGGAGTTTAGCAGGAGGTCTTTAGGTCACTGGGGGGCTTCTGGGACCAGAAGCCATTTCCTATTTCTCTCTAACCTCATCCCTAAGAGTGAGCAGTTTTGCTGCCCCATATGCTATAACATGGTAAGCTATCTTGCTAAAATCAACAGGGACAACCCATCAAGGACTAAAAACCTTAAATGCCTGAGCCAATGAAACCTTTTTTTAATTTATAAGTTGGTTATCTGGAGTATTTATTATAGTAACAGAAGCTGACTAATACACAAGAAAGTGGTTATGATAGGGTGTGAGTAGAAGTGGGAGGTTAAGAGGAGTGGGTAGGAGGATGAACAGGGATGATGGTGGGGAGACAGTAGAAAAGTAAACATTGACGGTGGTGAGGAGTGAGTGGGAGACTGAGAAGTGATGGTGGGGAACATCTAGGAGAGAGAATAATGATGTTGTAGGTGGGAAGAGAGGGCGTAACGGTGGTGGGTAGTGGGTGGGGAGGGTTCCCTGATGGTGGGAGTGCATGCATAGTGTGCGGTGACTGGGGACAGAGTAGGAGAGAGCAGTGAGTGTGGTGGAGTCCACAGTGATACCAAATTAGTGTTTTCACCTATTAATTGCCTATAATCCTGCTGTCCTGTCTTCAATCTCAGGGGTCTCAGCTGCCTCTCTTCAGTTGAGTTTCTGATGTTGGGACTCTACTTGGTCTTTATTTTTGTCCAAAAGCAAGCCCTCACCCTATGGTGTCACCCTAGTGTCCCCTTTTGCCTTTGGAGGTTTCAGAAATTTGCATTGTTTGCAAGTTTATCCGTTATCTACTCACAAAGAATTTAAATTTCTAATTTAAATATCTTTATGCTACTCACTTAAAAGTGCTTTAGATTTTCCCAGAGGATATGGATTTCTGGAGACAGCGGGAATATGTTCCACAGACAGTAAATAAGCAGGGGGAATCAGGAAGCTCAACTAGGTAAACTTAGGTTCTGAGGCCATTCCAAAGCTGGCTGTGCCCTGTGTGCCTTCTTCTTGGTGCACCACCACACCTGGCAATAGAGTGCCCATTTTAACGTTTCAGTTTCCAACATTGAGTACAACAACAAAAAATTAAAACCAGGCATGGTAACACATTCTAGTAATCCTAGAGATTCTGGAGGTAGAAGCAGGAGGATCACAGGTTCAAGAATTTTGTCAACTTTACAAGACCCTGTCTCAGAAGAAAAATTTTAAAATGGAGTGGGGATGTGGCTCATGGTAGAGTGCCCCTGGGTTTAATCCCCAATAATGGAGAAGACAAAATCAAAAACAAGCCAAAAACTCAATTTAAAAACTGAAAAAACTTGTTTGTCTAGGTAGATGAAAATTTTAATCGCATCTATTTTATTTAGCATTTTTTAAAAAATATAGTATTTCCTTTAAAACATTATTTTTCTTCGTGAGCTGTCCACAGCAGATAGCCCACATAGGTCTGCTGCCTAGCCTGCTCTGTGGTCAGGGCCTGGCCCACTGGGCACCATGCATCTGAACAGGACATCTGCTCCTCAAAACCCCAGTTCCCTGGGCTCCAGGAACCACTCAGGAGGGTTTTTGCCAGAGTGCTGGTGGCTCATTCAGTCCAGGGGTTGTCCTTGGACAACCTGTGTTTTTACTGATTAGAAATTTAAATTCTTTGTGAGAAGGAAAGAAATATCTTGTAGCAACCATTACAGAAGAGAAGGCAGATTTGAGAGTTCTATTTTGAAAGTTAATTCACTGATAAGACTAGAAGAACAGGGATCATGTCTCAGGTGGTAGGTGGCACTCTCAGGACCTACCTATTCCAATATGAGATGCCACATCTGGGACAACTGAAGCCAGATTTAAAATTAGGTAGTCAGTGTAGTTAGGTAAATCGGGTCTAATACCGAGTAAAATCTAAAATGGAGGCCATGCTGGTAATGATTCCGGGAAACGCAGGACAACTCATGGAAAGGAAAGGCCCTAGGCCAAAGTCCACCCCAAAGGAATGTTAATGGAACCCAGGAAACAGCCCCCAACAGATTGGGAGATAGCCCATCCCAAAGAAGTGTTAATGAAGTCCTTCCTGCCCAGATTACTTGTTTGGCCCACCTGTGTCCCAACCCTTCCCCCTTACATTCCATCACCAAAACTATACAAAGGGGAGACAACCACACTTCCACGGATTCCACCTCTTGGGTCCCCTTCTTCCTCCGGGAGAAGTCTTTTCTGCTGTCCTTTAATAAATTTCTAACCTCTACTCTGACCTTGCCTCGGCTTGCTTCTTTGGTGTTATTCTTCAACATTGGGGAAGCGAGGACTCGTCACCGGTCCACAGCAGTAACACAACCATGCCTTCATCTGTCGGTTTTCCTGGGGGAAAATGACTTCTTATTTTTTTGTTGTCAATGGACCTTTATTTTATTTACTTATATGCGGTGCTGAGATTCAAACCCAGTGCCTCATACATGCTAGGCAAGCACTCTACCACTGAGCCACAACCCCAGCCCCTGGAAAATGACTTATTGAGACACACAAGGCTAGTGGTAAAGCAGGAAGTTGATCAGGGCATAGGATCCTGACAGGACCTGAAAAACAGAGTGAAGTCTCACGTTTGCCACTCTCCACCCACTTGACCTTAGGTGAATATCTCTCCTGAGCCTCAGCTTACTCACCTGCAAAATGAGGGTGAAGAGAACGGGGCACTAAGGTGAGGCCTCAGAAGTTGGTTGGATTCCAGAGTGAAGCCTAAGTTTCTGAAGACACTGGGAGCTAGTTTATCACAGGCCTGGACCATGAGGTCCGATTCTGTGAATTTCTGAAGCTCTGGCAGGGTCTCCTGGTAGTTCCATAGCCATCACGCTGCACATTCCCCTTGCTACTTGCGCTTACTCCCTAACTCTGCCCCTCTTGTTTCTCTCCCTTACTTTGGAGGCTGCTGCAATTTGCAGTGTTTGCAAATCTATCTCCTGGAACTTCATCTTCAGCTCCTACTAGTCATTCCATATTTCACCTGAGGACATAGTTTTCTCAGGCCCACTCAGGAGCCTGTTCTTTCCTCTTGTCATTTAAGTGTTTTTGTGGGAGAATCAACACTGCCTCCAGACATTGCCTGTCAGGTGACGTAGCTGGTCTCTGACTCTCTGGCCTTTTCTCTTCCTCTGTCCATTCTCTGTGGATGTTGGTCACATACTCCTTTGGTTTCTTTATTATTTCTTCCCTTTTTGTTCCAGATGAGGTCTCACTATACTGCCTGGACTGCCCTTGACTCAATATCCTCCTGCCTTAGTCTCCTTAGTGGCTGGGATGACAGGCATGCCCCTCTGCACCTGGCTCTTTTCAGTGGATAAGCATAGATTCTTGTAGGTCCTGGGCTCTAGCCTCCTTAGTCCTTTCTAACTAGCATCATCTCTGGATATTATTACTATTGGGACTCTGCCCTTTCCATAAAATTGAAATTGCTGGGAACTGGGGATGTAGCTCAGTGATAGAACTTTTACACACATACACACACACACACACACACACACACACACACAGAAATTATTTTTATTCTTGTATCAAATTATCTAAATAGGCTTCTTCCCGGAGGAGGTAGGGCCTCCAGTCTTGCAGCGCTGGTGCCCTTCCCCAAACCCAAGACTCTGCTCCCCCTATTACCATGACCCGGATGCCTTTGTTGGAGTCCCAAGTTATTTGAAAATCCTAGGAAACGGTGAATGGGCTGATGTTTAGAACAGCAGACTGCCTATTAGACAATTTATCATGCCTCTCCAACTGGTTTGCTGTGACTTTGGGCCCGCCTGGATTTAACCCAGGCACTCTACCATTGAGCTATATCTCCACTCCTCCCCCGCCTTTTAAGATAAGGTCTTCTTAAAATTACCACTGGAATTTAAGATCCTTCTGCCTCAGCCTCCTGAGTAGCTGGGATTATAGGCGTGCACTACTGCACCCCACCCTATTTTAACCTGTAATCCCAGCAGCTCAGGAGCTTGAGGCTGGAGGATCTCAAATTCAAAACCAGCCTCAGCAATTTAGCAAGGCTCTAAACAGCTTAGTGAGACTCTTTCTCAAAAAAAAAAAAATTAAAAAAAATTATCTAAATAGAATATTTACTTAAAAATTTAACATGTAGGGCTAAGGATGTAGCTCAGTGGTAGAATGCTTTCCTAGCATACATGCCCAGCACCAGGAAAAAAATGAATATGCAGAAATGTATCACAAAAGAAGAAGTCATCTGAAATTGTAGTCCAAGGTCATTATACTGTTCATATTTTGGAGGTTATTATTGAGCATAAAACCTTACCATGGTGTGTTTAAAGCAGCACATGTATTCTACAATGTAAAATAAATGAACTCATTTTGTGTGCTTTTATTCACAAATTCGTCCTAAGCTTTTTCCCTCTTGGTAAATGTAAACAGAAAAATTTAGAAATGTCTACGTAAGATTTCAGATGTACACAAAAATGGTAAGATGGTGCTGGTGCCCCTTTGTCTTGGATAACTATGTGTGTATGGTTAGGACAGATTTTTCATTAAATATTCTGTGTATCTCTTAAAGATAACCCTCCCAAAACTATCTAAGACAAGTAATGATTCATTTTTATTGTCACCTCATAAGTGTTGGGATTATTTTAGTTGACTCAACATTTGAAAATGTTCCTAGGGTCAGAGTCCAGGTCATTATTCAAGGTATTTCATTCGAACCTGCATTGAGATGTTGAATCCCTGCCCACTAAGGTGAAGGTCAAGGGGAGAGGCCTTTGGGAAGTCACTAGGATTAGAAGAGGTTGGACAGGAGGGCCCAGCCCAGGGAAGGGTGGAGTACTTTATAAGGGAGGCAGGGGAACTTGCTGACTCTTTGGCCACCTTAGTGTGGATTCAGGTGAGAAAACAAAGACTTTTGCAACAGGGAAGCAATTCCCACCTCTGCCTGACCTGCTTCAGAACTATAAGAACAGTTTGTTGTTTATAAGTTTCTTTGGAGATGGTCTTTTGTCGTGGAAGCATTGACACATTGAGACCTGGATATTTCAGCTGTTCATAGAAGTTTGCCTTGGGCTAAGCCGAGCTGTGCTAAACATGCTTGTGAGACAGGGCTTGCTAGATCAAGGATGGAGGCCGGAAAGAGTGACCTGGAGTGCTCCTTCCCAGACCCAGAGTTTGTGCACCCTCATATCTCTGCAACTGATTGGAAGTCTTTTGGCATTTCCTTCATCACTGAGGTGATGGAACACAGTGTCTTGTGTTTATTAAACACCTTGTTGTTTGTGTACTTTCCTATAAGGTGTGTCTCTTTTATTTGACTGATGATGGTTTTTAATTTGGGAACAAGGTTGGCTGCTCCATTTAGGTAAAGTGTTCTTTCTTTTCACAAAATGATGACCCATAGGAGAGTTTTGTTATTTTATAAATATGTACCTTGTATGAAGATTTTTCTCCTAGGTATTAACTACTTTTGAAATTGATATTATTCTGTATTTTTCTTTCTTTCTTTCTTTTTTTTCTTCTTCTTCTTTTTTTTTTTTTTTTTTTTTTGTTGTTGGTGGTGGCAGCCTTTTTGTTTTATTTTGTTTTGAGACAGGGTCTCCCTGTGTTGTCCAGGCTGGCCCAGAATTGTGGGGCTCAAACTAATCTACTGCCTCAAGCTCTCAGATAGTTGGTCCAGCTCCCATCACAGTTTCTAGATTATTGCTTATAAGGTTATATTTATTTTAATTATACTTATAACTTAAAAGGCTTTCATGAATGATAACTATGTACTTTTGTTAGGTAAAAAAACCCTGAAACTATTTCTATTTAACAATGTTTTCTTAAGCCAGGAAAAGTTTTATTTTAGAATTGATTCCAACTTCAGGAAAAGCTTGTTTGGACTGATCCCACCTGACTGCTAGTGAACTGTATGTATAAGGGGAAACATGAAATGATCTACAGAGATCATGTGATCCTGGGATTTGTGTGGTTTGGCAATTATTTGCCTTATTTGGGCACAGTGGCCTCTGCTTGGGATTGACTGTGGGTCTGTCTGCTCAAATTGGCTAAAACTTTTTGATTAGCTAGTCATTGTGTTAAGATAGGTTAGAGTTTCTTTTTCAGTTTTCACAGTAATTGAACTCTTGGTCTCTCACATTGTGGTCAAGTGCTCTACCACTGAACCACATCCTAAGACCTTTTCAGTATTTTTCTTTGATGTGGTACTGGGGATTGGACCCTGTTCTTTGCCCCTGCTTGGCAAATATTCTACCACTGACTTATAGATCCAGGAATTTTAGGTGTTTTTTTTAATTGATACTGGGGAGAGGATCAATATAAAAACACAGTTTCTGAATTACCCAAGCTGGCTATTAACTTGCAAGCTTCCTTTCTCAGTCCTTTGTAAGAAGAGTTGGCTGAAAGCAAATATGGACATCCCAATTTATAGGACTTATTTCTCCATTTGGTAGATAGTCCTGGGTCAGATTTGCATCTTGCAAATATGCTCTCCTTGTGTGGTTTGTTTACTTACCCTTTTGTTGGTTGCTTTGTTTTCCCTTGCTGGGGATGGAACCTGAACCCAGGGTTTTGTGCATGTGAGGCAAGTACTCTACCTCAATACCCCTAAACAAAATGATAACTTTTAATGTAGAGAAGTTTGCATTTTATCCTTTTTTTTTTTTTTTTTTTGCCATTTTCTCTTTTTCTGTCCTAACTTTTTGCTTTCTGTTGTTGATCTCTTGTGCTTTTCATTTTTCACCTTCTTTTTTCTGCTCCAAACTGGACATTTTCTTTAGATGGATCTAAGGTATAGTGATTTTATTTTTTCCATTGTAGAACTTCTGTATATGTGTGTGTGTGTGTGTGTGTGTGTGTGTGTGTGTGTGTGAGAGAGAGAGAGAGAGAGAGTTTTAAGATTAGGTCTTTGTATTTACCTAGGCTCTCCTTGAATTCAAAGTCCTCCTGCCTCAACCTCCCAAGTAGCTGGGATTTACAGGTGCATGCTGGTTTTTGGGTTGTTTGCTGAAACTCTGAACTCCCCTGCCACCCAAGGCAACAGGTCTTGCTCTTTTGCCTGGCATGGCGTAGATCTCCTGGAGCTCCTCGTTTCTCAAGTAGGTAGAACCCTAGATGCAGAATACCTTCTTTGCAACTCTCCAGCCTGATTTTTAATTTCTCTAACATTTTTTCCAATATATTAATCAGCTATTTTATTCATTTTTGAGATGGGTTTTTACTGTGATGCCCAGGCTGGCCTGAATCTTCTGGTATAAAGTGATCCTTGCACTTCCACCCCACCAAGCACCCCAGACTACAGGCATGGGTCACTATACCAAGTGATTAATCATTTATTCTGATGTTTAGTTGCAGCGATTCAATTATCCTGATCTCTGTAGAGTTAACTTTTCTTCTACATAGGTATTTTTTCATTACTCGTTGGACATTTATATCCAAAGCTATGCAGGGCTCTGGATGCAGGTCAATGGTAGAGCAGCTGCTTGCCCAAAATCCTGGGTTAAATCCCCAGCAGTGTCAAAAATAAAAAATAAAATGTAGAGGAAATTTGGGGCCTTGGATATTTCCTTCTTTCTTCAGAGGGGATCAATTTTGGTTCTTCTCAGCAGCTAGGCTGCAGACAGTGACAATGCCAGATCCCTTAGTCCTAAGATTGTCAAGATTAGATGAGAAGCCCACCTGTTTACACTGTCCAGGTCTCTATTTTTAGCATGTGGTTCTTAGGAGAGTCAGCCCCAGAGCTGTGCCTTGGTCTAGTACCTTTCTCCTTAGTGGTGGTGAAGGGGAAACCTAACTCTGCATTTGTTCTTCCCAACCCTTGGAGTCTTAGTTTAGTAGCCCCTCCACAGGTGGTTTGGAGTTGTTGAGCTCAAAGATGGAAGAATGGTCCTGGCTCCTATGTTTGCACTCCCTCCTGTGGGTAGATCTTGACCCATTATTTCTCCTTGTTTTACAACTGTTCTGAAATAGTTGCGCAGAGTTAGATATATCTATATGTCTACATATATTTATTTATTTTGTAATTGTTTATTTTATTTGTTTTTGTTTGTTTATTACCAAACTGGAGATTGAATCCAGGAGTGTTCTACCAGTGAGCTACAACCCCAACCCTTTTTTATTTTTTAAGACAAGGTCTAGCTCAGTTGCTGAGGCTAGCCTCCAACTTTCAATCCTCCTCCTTCAGCCCGTCAAATAGCTGAGATTACAGATGTGCACCACTCTTTGTAATTTCTTGTAACTGTTTTCAGCAGCAGAGTTGACCTGAAGCTCCCTACTCTACCATTGCTAGGTGTGGCATTGCTTGAGTTTTTCCATGTTATTCTTTAATCCACTTGGAATATGTTTGTGTGATGAACCTTAAATATACTTCAAAAATTTGCAGATATCACATTGTCCTTTGCATATTCTAGTTGTAACCTATTGCTTCATTATAGTACCTGAATAATCTTCCCTAAAATGGGGACTGGGTTGGAAATTGTAACTGAAAAAGGCTGGAGCTGGGTTGTGACCCAGGATCTCTACCTCACAACTTGGTGACTTGAAATTTAATACTCTTTGTCTCAGTTTCTGCAAGGAGCCTGAGTTCCTAGCCCGGGGTTCTAACATATTCTGCAGAAAGAGCATAGGCTTGCTGGGGGGTGATTGCTCTGCGTGCTATGGGCTGGGTGTTGCCCTCAGTCCTTGACACATGGGCACCTTCTCAGGGTGGCTTGTATCATGGTGGCTGTCTTCCTCAGAGCTCTGGAGAAAGAGAGAATGTGTGGGCCAACATGAAAGAAGTCATAGTGTCTGGAAACCTGGAAACCTAATCTCACCTTTGCCAGATCCTGATGATTGGAAGTCAGTTAGTAGGTCAGCACTCACACAAGGGAGGGGCTTGGACAAAGCCATGAAGTCCCACCCTTGTGTGAGTGCTGACCTACTAACTGCCATGGTTGAGGCCATCCTGGAGGGCCATCCACATTACTTTTGGGAGTTGTATTTTTTGTAAATATGTTCTTTAGGTTCCAGGAGGGCTACTGGCAACTATATGCTGGGGTTCCAAGGTGTTACAAATGATGGAAATAGCAGAAGTTCAAAGTATGGTTTCCTTATTCATAGTGTTCATTGGCATGCAAAGAGAATGTTATTATGTTCACAATGCTGAAAGGGGAGAGAAAAATGGGAAAAACCTCACAGGGAATACACCTACCACAGGCTCCTGTGGAAAGTAGTTTTACTAAAATTTCAGATGTGCCTTTCTTCAAGTGGTTTTCCAAAGAAGCTGGTTTTCCAAAGAAGCCACAACAAGAAGTACATGCTATCTGAAAGATGGTGGAACTGGTGAAGCTTTGAAGATCAGGGTGTGGCCCTGTTGCAGTCTGAGCTCTCGTAGTCTCTGTCAAACTCTTGAATATATGTATTTTTAAGCCTAGTAGTTAAAATCAGTTACTCCCTTGTAGGGGTACTAATATAATATTCCAAGGGAAAGAGAGTTTACTCCATATTCTCACATATAGAAACTGGCAAAAGGAAGTAGGGAATAAACTAAAAAAATCAAACTATGTAAGTGTGTGGAATAATTTCAAAGAAAAAAATATCATTCTACTTGTAATTTCAAATCACTCACAATCTGAGTGACATTTTCTTACATATTTATTCTTAAAGCCAATTTAATAAGAAATACATCTAAAATCAAGAAAATAAGCATAATGGCTGCTTTTATAATGATGCCATATATAATCATCAAAGATCAAAAATCAAGTATTTTATTATAGATTGATATTGGTAATAGTGGTTTTTTGTTGTTGTTGTTTGTTTGTGATGGAAGGTTTTTTGAATGCTGATATCTGAACTTCCATCTTCAGTGTCTCTGTCCTGTATTTGTATTTTACATCAAGTCTCTGTGTTGGTATTTGCTTAATGTCAAGGATGTGTTTGAATTTCTGAATATTTCTGAATATCTTGTGTTAATATTATGAAAAGCAAGTCCAAAATATGTGTTGGTGGAGTTTATTATTGCTTCTTTTATTATCTACCAGCATTGGTTCTTTCAAAAGGTAGAAGAAGTCATTGCCTTCAAGGTCATTTTATAATAATTTTCAAGATGAGTGTCACCTTCATGTTGTCTATCTGTAATTATACACATGATCTTGTTTCTTTAATTTGGTGTTAGATGGTTTTACCTTTAGTCACTTAATATGTTTTACTAGGGGTAAAATAATTTCCCCTCAAGAAACAATGTTATGAGTTTAACACATCACCTGCAGGTGTTTATGACTAATCAGCTATAATCTTATGGATAGTAATATTTGTGTCTGCTGGTAGTAATGTTTTCAAGGACTTAACACTAGATTTATATGTGAGGTTTACTGATTTAGCAGTGTGCCATAGAGCTTTGATACATGCCTCCATTTCAGTGTTGTTAGTAAGCAAACCAAACTTTTGCTTAAGCCATTAAAAGTGGTCAATAGAGCTAGAGGCCATAGGGTTGCAGGAAATGTGAAAATTCAATGAAATACATTGTTCATTAGATCATGATTGGTGTAAATTTTCCTGTGGCATTAATACCTTGATTGGACTCAATTATTACTTTTGGACTCAATTATTATTACCATCACAGGAAGTCAACATTTCTAATACCTTAATAATAGATTATTGATCATTTTTCTTACAAGCATGGCACTCCTGATGCTAGTCTTGTCAGCTCTTAGTATTACAGTTCAGCCTTGGCTTCCTTTGCTCAGTTCAAGACACAAATCACAAAGAGACAAGCAAGCAATATCAAGCAAAGGAGGATTTACTGGGGCTTATGCTTAAGCATAAGGGAGAAATCACACAGGATAGGGCCCTGAGAACTCCCACAGGACTCAAGGAGTAAAGGATAAAGGGTGTGCTCCCTCAAAAACACAGTTAGCTGTTGCACATGATCCCAGGATTTCTGCACACGTCTCGTCAGTTCTTTGCTGCTAGCACCAGAGCTTGCACTCGATACAAGGAGCTCTCTTATATTTAGTCCCTCAGTGCTCAGCTCACAAAAGATGATGGAGGTGCTTAAAAAACACAACTCCAGGGAGGTCATATATAGGTCAAGTTCAGGCATACTACAGAAACGGGTGGGGTTTGAAAACTTGAGAGATGAGTCAGCAGCTCTTAAACCTGTTCATCAGTGGAAAAAGTTTTGTAAGCGGCTTGCATTAGGTGGGAAACCTGTGAGGAATCTGCCCCTTCCCTACTGTCTAAATCCTAAGATTGACCAAATATCAACTATGGCGCATATGGAAGCCCTGTTCTCAGATATAGGAAGAGGTCCTACACAATCATTTTCGTAATATGAAATGATCTAAAATTGTCTGTTTGCCTTCAGTGTCACAAGTAAAGTAAGCAGAGATTTCCAAGCTTTAAATCGTCTGCAGTTTTTGCATGTTTTCATTTGCTGTTGTCTGTATCTAAGTGGAATACAGAAGTTGGTTTTTCTAGCCCCATTCTTATGCCCTGTACATCTGCATGACCATTGTGCTCATGTGCTCATGAATCTGTCAGCTGGCATCGTGTCCTGATTGATGATGTTCCATGCATGATAGTGTTTTTCTAATAAGGAGTGCTTTTAAACCTTTAGCAACTTGATGGGTGTGGAGTTACCATGCACAGGTGTGTAAACTCTGTTCAGGCAGAGTAAAAGTTGACTACATTAAATGCTTTTCTGAGGCATTGAGTTCAGTACTCTATGCAGATGCCTAATGTTCACATCTGTGGCCATTGCAGACTCTTTCAATGTGCCTGGTAAATACCTACAAGTGAGATCAGTGTAGTTTCCCTGCTGAGTGGCATCACTTTTGTCTTTTTGTGTCATTATTACAGTTTTTTTCCCCCCCTGTGATACTGGGGGGTTGAAAACAGTGTGTGTGCTAGGCAAGTGATCTGCCACTGAAATACAGCCCCCAAACTTTTTATTGATTATTTTGAGACAGGGTCTCCCCAAGTTGCCAAGGCTGGCCTAAAACTTGGAATCCACCTGCCTCAGTCTCCTGAGTAGCTGGAATATAGGCATATACCAACACACCCTGTATGTTTTCTTCTATATGTGAATATCACTTGGCAAAGGACTGCCAAATATGGCCCACTGCCAGTTTTTATAAATAAAGTTTTATTGGAACACAGTCATGATCACTTGTTTAAAGATTTTTGTTTGTTTTTTGTTTGTTTGTTTTGCCATAGCAGCAGAGTTGAGTAGTTGTGACAGACTGGATGAACCTCAAGCCTGAATTATTTACTGGGCAGCCTCCTGAATCCTTCCCCACCCCTGGTCAGGATTGGCCTGTGAACCTAATCAGTTCAGATTGCAAGGCCCTTGCTTCAGCCATTTTCTTACCAGGCAAAATTCTTGCTCTTAGAAGATTTCTCTCTAGTAGGAAAGAGAGAGGCAACAGAAAATGAATTACAGCTCGAAGAGAAGGGACCAGCAAGGAAGGTAGGAAGGGGGAGGTGTCATAACGGGCAGCACTGAGGTTCTCTTGTATTTGGGCCCAGCCTACCCAGATTCCACCTGTGTGCTGACGCCTCATTCCTTCCTCAGGGACAATCTTCCAGTTTAACTGTACTATCTTCACACCTCCTTCCATCGCTCCCCCCAGCTGCAGCCGGCGCCTTCCTCAGTCTCTACCACCTGTGAGGTGCCAGGAGAAGAGCCCCTGGCCCGAATCCCTGGAGGAGGGGTGTTCCTAGAGCTGTGACAGGGCTTCCTGGCTGGGACATTCAGGGGCTGAGATGACCACTGAGGGGGAAGAGGCTTGAGGTGGGGACCTATCTCAATCCCATGCCATCTGTCTTGCTTTGAGTTTCTGTTTGGTCTGAGCACACCTGCAGGGCTATGTGGACTGTCACTTGTGCAAGTTAAAAAGTGATGGCAGGAATAGGACCCCACTTAGCTCTGTCCAAGAAATCAGTCACATTTTAAAACCTGGCATATAGTGACCACTAGTGAGGTTTGCTAAATGAAGTGAAATAATTACATTTAGTTTTACCACTCTCTTTTGTTTGGCTTTTCTTAGCACCAAGGTGTGTTTTGGAAATGTGTATTTTACAGTTTTTGCTGCTACTAATTACTGTTTTATCCAATATAAGAAAAAAAAAATCAACTTTTGTTTCCATTCATTACAAATGCAAATGGTCTACTATGGTTTTTCTAAGAAAAATTAAGTTTATTTGTGGACAAAGAATACATTTTCAATTGGGTTACACATTAATATATTTAGCAGCTTGACATTTCCTTCCTGGAGATAGGTTAGTATTTTGAGAATAAAGGCTTCCTAGGAAAATAATTCCAGTGTACTTATGTTAGAATATAATAGCAATTTCAAAAATACATTAAAAAAATAAGCAATTCACATCTTACTGTGAATCATCAGGTTCCTGCAGGTTACAACCTATGGGCTAATACATGACAGAAAGACTTATGTGAATGCTATTCTAGATGGTGTCAAGGTAATGAAATTTTAAGTCAATATCTATGGTTATTTGACTTAGGTTTGTAGTCATTATTGAATATTAACATATAAGAATGGGTACACATTAAAAATGAAGAGACTGTAATTTGACCCCTTTTACTGAAACTTGTCTACTATCGTGTATGACTTTAGAGTGTCTTAATATCTAAAATGTCAGTGGAGACTCAAATTCACATGAATGAGGATCAGGGAGTTGGGAAGGGGGAGGTTACAGATGGCTCCGTGTGTTACAGTCAGGGCTTCTGATCTGGTAAGTTTCGCTTAGGATTCTTGGGATTGTCATCCAGCTATAGATGACAAGTTCACATAAGTGCAGTCTAGCATTTTTATTCCATTTCTGAGAGCAGGGGCTTGAATGCTGAGACCATTTTGACCACAGGAAGTGGAATGAGGCTGGAGGCTATGCTCAGTAGACTGGTGTGTGCACCCCTTGTAAATAATGTTAATATGAACGTTCGTATGAGACAGACCCTGGATGGTGTTACTATTGAGCTCCATGGAGCAGTTAGCATTTGACATCTAGTTGGGGGCTTTCCTGACTTGAGCCCTAGAGTTCTACATCCTAGAATTTCCTCTTTGTCTCAGACAGATCCAGATGATTGGTTCCCATCCCCCACCTAGAATTTAAAGTGTTTACACATGACTCTAATTCTTGTGGGGAGCTCATGATCTTGTCCCATTCTTCGGGTAGGAATGGAAACCTAGAGTCTCCACACACTCTGCTTGCCTCCTTCCTGGTAATGAAGTAGAGTGGATAGTGAGAGCAAGTGGTCCTCTGTAGACGCGAACAACCTTGAATGATGAATGACAAGTGTTAGGTTTTGGACTGGGAAATGACTAACTGAACTTCACTGTGGTTGTACAGGACTTCAGTAGGGTGTTAGAGTTACCCACAAATTGAAATTGAGTCATCAGCATAGTGGTTTTCTTTTTTAGAGAAGACTAGAAATTTCCTGCTATATTTGGTTGCTTCATTCTGTACTTCATCATTATAGAGCAATGAGGTCTGATTAGATCATACTAAAGTTGTACTTTGGGGTCAGCTTCTAGGAAGGAGGTGGAGATTTAGGAAAGCAAGCAATGTTTATGGGAAGGTTGAAGCTACACTGCCTCAATGTGGATACAGTGGGATCGGTTCTTACAGGGGTTAATGCTAGTGACCTTTCCTTATGGATCATGAACTAGTTCATGATTGAAGATCCCTTCAAAAATATAACTTGGTTGATGAAAACAACAAACACTATTTTAAAAAATATTTTTTAGTTGTACATGGATGCAATATCTTTATTTTGTTGATTTACTTTTATGTGGTGCTGAGGACCAAACCCAGTGGAAGGCAAGCACTTTACTGCTGAGCCACACCTCAGCCACCAACAAACACTATTTTTATGTTCAAGAGAAAACTGTCTTAGTATCAATTTGCATGAAACAAATCACCCCAAGATTTAGTTGTTAAGATGACAACAGATATTTATCATTCTACACAGCTTGGTTGGGTACTTCTGTTCTGGAATCTCATGAATGGCAGTTAACATGTTGCTCAGGTCTACAAGCATCAGGAGGATTGTCATGTCAGGAGCTAGGGAATCTGCTTCCCAGATAGCTCTCCCCAGCTGCTATAGGCAGGGGGTCCAATTTCTCACCATAAGGGCTTTTCCACAGGAATGCCCTCACAACCTGCCCATTAACTTTCCTTGTGTGAGTGATCAAGAAAACAGAGAATGTTTCAGCTTCCAAAGTTATGTAATTTCTAATATTCTCTAGATTAACAGTAACCAATTCAGTTAGAACAAGATGACAGAGATGGCAGTGAGGAGGTAGGAGCCTGAGTTCCAACAGGCTGTTAAAACAAAAGTACCACAAACTGGGTAGCATATCAACAACAGAAATTCATAGTTCTGGAGGCTCAAACTTAAGGCGCTCACAGATTTCAGTGTCTAGTGAGGGCCAGTTTCCTAGTTCAAAGATTGTGCCCTCTCTCACAGGATGAAGGGTTCAAGGGAACTTTCTGGAGCCTTTTCATAAGGGCACTAGTAGCATTTAGGAGGGCACCATCTTCATGACCTAGTCATGCACAGAGTCTCTACCTCAAATTCCAGCTCACTGGGGGTTAGGATTATAACATATTAATTGGGGGAATCATAGAATTTTTTTTAATGCTTCAGACCATAGCAGAGCCCTCCTGGGGTCTGTCTCCAACGGCCACATTCACCGCTGCCCTCCCTGGATGTGCTAGTTCAGGTTAACAGAAGTCTACCTTGAAGGTTGAGTTTCAATGAGATCATTCTCCACTGCTGGCTTGCAGGAAATTTTGTACTACAGTTCTTCAGATAATCTACAAATAAGAGAATTCTAGAATCTTCTTTGTGAGAACATCACAAGGTATATAAGCACAAACTGGTTACACT
This sequence comes from Callospermophilus lateralis, assembly GCF_048772815.1. NCBI lineage: Eukaryota > Metazoa > Chordata > Mammalia > Rodentia > Sciuridae > Callospermophilus > Callospermophilus lateralis. The sequence goes on along the minus strand of NC_135313.1, from coordinate 62,101,150 downwards.
GTCACTAGTATATAGTGTCACTAGTCAAGTCTACAGTGTCATCAAGCAATATATTTTTGTAGGATCACCAGCATTTATGCAGCTTATAATGAACCAAACTATTGTTATGTGGGGCATGACTGTAGCTGGAGCCATAGAAGTTGCAATTTCTGTCAATAGCTGGGCACTTGGCTATGTTTTCAGATCATCCACTTCTCATTCCCCACTAGCTGCCTTTATTTCTTGGTCTATGTGCCTTCAAGTTGCCCTTGAGCTTTATGTTATCAAGGCTCATGGAGAAAGGCTGTCACCTTCCTCTAATCTTGGACTTCAGGTAGGGGGGATGGTGGTCCACTGCTGGCCAGTTGTCTCTGGGCAAGTGCTATGAGAGTTATGAGGCTGAGATGAGGAAGAAGAACTTCCTGGAAGGAACTCCTTCTGTGCCTGAGTCCATACTGGGAATGTCCCAAGAGCACAGGCCCTGAGTCAGGAGGTGGGTCTCCCCTACTACAGTGATGGAGGTGGAGTGGACTCTGGTACTTTGGGTTTCCTGGGATTGGATTGCTATGGAATTGCTGTGTTCGTGTCATACCCTGGCCTGACCTCTGTGACCTAGGAGGGGAGCTGAGAAATATCAGAGAAAATGTGCCCTTCAGCTGGAATATGTAATCTGGGCACCGGGGAAGAAGAAAGATCCCACATGAACAGTACAAGTGTGCAAATGACGACACAACTGGACCATATAAGTGTCATAGGGGATGAGATCCCAGGTGGACCATGTAAGTATGGGCACTGGAGACGAGGAAAGGCTGCAGCCCTATGGCTGAGGCCAGGGATTTTATTGAGCAGGAGGTGAGTAGCTCTCTTTTTTTTTTTTTTTTTTTTTTTAAGAGAGAGAGAATTTTTTAATATTTATTTTTTAGTTTTCAGAGAACACAACATCTTTGTTTGTGGTGCTGAGGATCGAACCTGAGCCACACGCGTGCCAGGCACGTGCGCTACCGCTTGAGCCACATCCCCAGCCTGTGAGTAGCTCTCTTTAAGTGCTGATGTTGGAATATATAAAAAATTGACTTCCATAAGTGTGATAAAGTGTGCTTTATAAACATAAGCACAAAAGTTGCCATCACTGCTGTACTTATACCAAGCAGTGCTTGTGTTTACTCTGTCCCAGACGCTAACCCTCTGTGATGAACCCTGACTTGCCTGAGTCTCATGAAGAACAGAAGTATTCATGGACAGTAAACGGATTGCTGTTCATATGGTGTTGGCTACACATTCTACAGATTTGCTTCAGCCTCCCTCTGCATTCCTGGCCCTTTGCATTTTATAGCTTCTCATGGTATTTCTTCATTCGCTAGCTATGTTGATGAAGAAGGATAATAAACAAGGAAACGCAAGCAAATTAACTTGAGAGACAACCCTTGTATAGCAACTACAGGAAAGAGTTGGGAACAACTATCATCAGCAGAAGACACAAGGACCAGACACTCTTCGTCTTGGCACCAAGAAAGTGAGAAAGTGGTTGTCCTATGGCTACTGTTTGTCTGCAGAAAGGTGAGCTTTCCCAAATGGCCCATTAGATCAAGACGGTGACCATGGAAGAATGGTAATGACATGAAGGAGTGACTCTATCCTGTGCTGTGCTATGAACGTCACAGAGTGCTCTCCAAGAGATTGTTTGCAGCCCCATGTGTAACTGAGGAAACAAAGATGAGTAACATTATGTCCTGATGACAAACCTGACCAAGGTCACAACCTTTAGATAATATACACCTGACCTCTCCATCCTGGTCTTACTTACCTGACTTTAGTACTATACCTTCCCCACCACCTTCTCACTTTCTTGGTGCCAAAGGAAAGAGTGTCTGGTCCTCATGTCCTCTGCTGATGATAGTTGTTCCCAACTCTTCCCTTACAGTTATGACCCTACTTAACCCCACCTTGCCTCAACCCCTGGTCCAACATACTGGCCCTTACTCACCTGACTTAACCAAACTGGCTTTAATCCAGTTTATGGTGACATCCCAACCTTACCCACCTGCCCTTAACCTCCTAGTCATATCCATCTACTATTAACCTCATGAAATTTATTTCCCAACCTTACCAACTTGTCATACTCAAATGGCCTAACTCACCTAGGTTTAGTAAGTTCCTGGCCTTCATCTCTTGCCCTCAACATCTTGGCATTATCCCCCATAACCAGAACACCCTGACTAGGTCCACCTACACATACACAGAAGCTATTTCCTCCCCAAGTCCAGCCTTACCTCCTTGGGCATACTCATTAATTTCCTGGCATTGTAGATCAGGTCATGACCACCTGGTCTTATCTACCTGTCTGTATCCTCTGGGCTTTCCTCACTTGGCCATATCTCTTTGTTATTAAACTCTGGACCTTAATCACCTAGCCTTACCAACCTGGTATATCTACTTAGTCTTATTCACTTAGACTTATTAAGCTCCTGGCCTTAATTTCTTGGCCTTACCCCCATGGCCAGAGCCCACAGTCCAAACAACCCTGGTCAATCATTCTATGCTCACACCCAGCCCACAATCATTTGGCTTTGGCCATAGGACATAGTGAATTTTTGACCTTACTCACCGTATCTTAACCATCCTTGCTATGCCCATCTGCATAAAGATGTACCTGCACTTGACCACCCAGCCTTGTCCAGCAGGCCATTATTTTCTGGCTATTTTCCCATGGTCAAAAAAACACTGGTCATAACCTACTGCCCTTAATCTGTAGACAGATACACATATGCTTGTAAACTTTACCTTCTGCCTTTGCCCCTAGTTTGTACTCACAGGAATTAATGACCTCCTGAGCTTACGCACACGTCTTAACAGTTTTGGTTATACCCATATGTCACTCTTCCCCTAACGTTTGTTTTCAGACAGTATCCCTGGACTTCCTCTCCCTGGCCTTGGTCCCCTAGCCTCAGCTCCCTGGCCTTAACACCGAGGGCACTAGATGCTAGAGCTAATATCATGGACTTAAAATCTCATCATGTCTATCTGATATTAATGTCCTTCTAATATAATCTCCTAGGATCACCCATCTGGCATCACTCACCTATATTTATTAAGCTCCTAGAATTAATCTCTGGGCTTTGACTTCTAAGCTTTATACACTGGCTAAAAACTCCAGGCCAAAGCTCCCTATTCAGATCCACATGATATTCCCTTAAAAAAGCCCTGAAGGCCAGATACCCCTCGTCTTAACAATCCTTCTTTGCTTCAATAGTCTTAATAACTTTCTGGCCGCAGGCATAAGATCTTAATAATTCTTGTTTTGCCCACATGGAATTTGACACATGGTTTGGCCACCATAACCTGGGCCCTGGACTTAATTCCTTTGGCATTCCTTCCTATACATATCCCCCTGGGTTAGACCCCTGGATTTACCAACTTGTCATTGCCCCACAAATACTTTTTCCCCATGGGTTTTTTTAAAATGTTGGAAAGGTTGTAAAACCTGTACTTGTGACAACATATCATTTGGTATGTGCTGTTGTCCACCTGGAAACCCAACTTGCTCTCTCCCTTTGCCATGTGCCCTTGTACAGAAAACAACTAAGAAAGCTAACGACTGGTGTCACGTGCCTGTCTTAGTCCATTTAGCTTTACCATTGTGTGACGTGCTGCCTAGACCCTGGAGCAGACCCTCTACCTCTTACATTCTGCCCAATCAGTCATGGACTGAACTGCCCACTGGCTTTTATGACCCCCTAGCTTGACCTCCTGGTTTAGTCACTAGGTCTTAAATAATTTCAGTGCACAATTGTGCTTATCACATGGCATGGTGACCCTGGCCTGGCCACTCTGACTGGGCCATTCCAGTTGCAGCCCACAGACTTGATCACCTTGACTCAGCCCATGGCTTTGAGCCCTGGGATTTTCCACAAGTCCTGGTTGGCCACTAAACTCCAGTTATAGCCATCTAGACTATACCATCGGTCCTCACCCATTTGGTGTTAACCGCTTCTGTAACTTATAGGTGTATTTGACTGCCTTCTACCATGGCCCTACACTCACTGAACTCCTGATCTTGGACTTTCCAGAGCCCTTCCCCAGACCCACAGTGTAGACTGCCTTCTCTTTACACTGTACCAGAATTCCTCCACCAGATCCTTTGTGTCTTTCCCATTGCCCTCCCTGCTGGCTTTCATGAACTCCTAGACTTGTTCTTACTCATTTTTTCATGCCTATCTGCCCTTTTCAGTTGTTGTCCCAACCCTTGTTTGGCTCCTTTACCATTTCCTATACTGTTTTCTGCCTGTTTGTTTCTACCTTGCCTGGACATCTGACCCTGCACCCTGGCTTTCTCCCCATGTTCCTGGATCTCCACTCCACCACCCATCTATAGCTCTCCACTCCACCACCCTTGCACATCTGTTCTCACCCATTTGGTTTTTACTTGCTCATTTTAAGTTCTATGGTTATTTACCTGGCACCCCCTGTGGCCCTACACCAATTATTAATCGTCAAACTCCTGGCTTCTTGGCTTTTTAAAAATATTTGTCTATGCCAATAGAGATTTTTTAAGTATTTAAATAATATGTATCTCTATGCCAACATTTATCTCTATGCCAGTTCATTTTTAAATGGATTTTGTGACCAGGTCCAACGCTGTTGTTCATTTTTGACCCATTCCCTATGTCCATACCCTCTTGTTTTTGCCTTTTCCTCCTTATCACCTAGTCTTAATGACCTTTTCATCTTGGTAACTTTTTCCTTATCTTTTTGTTCTACCCTTGTTTCTCTGCCCTTACCACTTGAGCCTTGTACCCCTGATCATTCCCTATTGGCTTTAGGCATTTGGTCTTCCTCAGCCCCCTTATGTCACCTTCCAGGACTACATACAGTGTTCTTCCTGTGTCTATCAACCATGTACACTTCGTATTGACCTCTTAGTCTTAGCCTTTTATGTTTATAAACTATTATCCCACTAAGTGTCATACTTGGTAGACTTCATAAACCCGTGACCTTAACTTCTTGACTTCTCCATTTTCTAGAGCTCTTTGTCCAGAGACCTGAGACAGAGACACCTTCCCTTGAATGCTGCCCAATCCCCCAGGTCTGTACCCCTCTCCTTGCCCACCTTGCTTTATTGCTGCAGGTCTTAATGACCTTCTGGCTTTAGTTATTTGGCCTTAGTCTATTCAGTTATGCGCTCTTTCAATTTGGCGATTTGTTTAGTCCCCTGAGCCCCTACATTCTGAGTTGCCCTCATGGCATTGGCCACCTTGCTTTGCTTTCTTGTACCTAAGACTCTTCCTTTAATACCTGCCCTTCATTCCCTGTTCAGAAGCATCCTCCTTGCCTCATCTGAAGTTCTTCCCTTAATAGAGAGGAAGTTGCAGTGCTCCTTCTCAGATAACATAGTTGGGTCACTGCTCTAGAGCCTCTGCCAGGCTCTCTGTCCTTGTCTATCAATGTCAAGATCTAGAAACTTCACAGATCCTCTGTTCCTCCCTGGTCCTCCCTGATGGCTCACTCTTGCTGTGTACAGGAGGCATTTATATGAACAGCATGAAGTTCACCTTATCCCTAGTCCTTGCAGGTTTTCCTGTTAGGACTCTTGTCACTGTCTCTAGGCAAATATTCAGAAGAGGGAGAGAGAGAGGCTTGACCTGGTTTCATTCTGTTACATTCCCCTCTGTCTTCGTACCCCAACCTGGCTATGAACTTTAGTTCACAGGACCTTGTGGGAGGCTCTCAGTATCCTTTAATTCTGCTAGAAATTGGAATTTGACTGAATTCCAGGAAAATGGCCCAGTTGCCTTACAGAGCTTTGTGTACTCGCCACCTGTCTAGTAGCTGTTGCCCTTCACCATGATAACCTCTGAGTTACATCTGGCATCACAATTTGAAACCACGTGTTCTTCTATGGAACAGTGCATTTGAGTGTGTTTGGTTTATTTAGTTTTATATGGAATGAAATCTGTTCCACATCTCTGCCTCTTAGTACCCTTGCCTGATGCGGTCTTGCACAGTTGAATTTGGGTGTCTAAGGGTGCTGCACCTATGTGAACTCTGTGCTTAAAGCTCTCTTGCCTGTGTTATATAGATGTATTTTCATAGGCTGTGTCCCCCACACTTCTTCCTGGGGTAGGGTGCAAGTCAGAGAGCCCTACCCCTGGGTGTAACATGTGGTGAGAATAAGTTGTGGTCAGAAGATATTCCCTGGTTTTCTTCATGAAGGTGGATGGATGGGATTGGGGATTTGCATAAGAACCTAGGTGTTTGAGCTCCCTGAGTTAATTTTTTTTTTTTGCCAGCATTTTTTTTCTGTCATCAAAAGCTTTTTTTCTGGTGCTGAGTATGGAACACAGGGCTTCAGGCATGCTAGACAACTCCTCCACTGCAGATCTATAACTCATACCAATAGTTTCTTGATTTTTGTTGATTATATAGATTCTTTAAATCATAACATTTTCCCAGTGAACTGTATCATTTGGTTACTGAAAGTAACTACCGAATCAGCATAGCTCCTAACACCTGGGTGACTACCTGGTTATTCCTGGAGCTAGATGCATGACAGTGACATTTCTGTTTTTTTTTTTTTTTTTTACATTATTTTACCGAGAAACTGTTGACTAGGATTGTTTGTTAACAACTTGAGTTTTGTAACTTCTTTATATATTTTGATTATTGTTATTCTTTCTCTTTTCTTCAGCTTGTTTCATTGATGCCAACAGAGAAGTGAAAGTCTTTAAAACCAGCATCTTTGTGCTGGAAAAGGTAAGGGAGCCTGTTTTACATATCTAAGTCTCTTGTTAAATGTGCTAAGCTTGATGTACGTGTGAACTTGTTGATATTCAAGCCTCTTATTAACTATGGAATCTCCCATTGTGGGCCTTTTCTTGCCTTCACAACTCTTCTGCGTATCTGTGGAGCCTGATAACATTTAGAACACACTTGTACATTTGCTGTGTCTATTTTTGTTTCTAAGTTACATATACTATTTGCAGAAGTTTGGAAGAAAAAAAAAAAGGTTGTATTCTTTCTCCTTAAAGTTGGTGAACACCTCAGCAACAATGGTGGACACTTCAAGGTCTTTCCTCTGTGACAGGCCGCACTAATGCATTTTAAACAAAAGATGGACTCACAATGCTCACTTCACATGAACTGAGCATCTTTTCCTGTCAAGAAGTGTTATGTGTGTGTGTGTGTGTGTGTGTATAATATACATTATATATATAATATTTTTAGTTGTAGATCGACAAAATACTTTTATTTTATTTAGTTTTTTTTTTTTATGTGGTGCTGGGGACTGCACCTAGTGCCACACGTGTGCTAGGCAAGCACTCTACCACTGAGCCCCAGCCCCAGCTCATGTATATATTTTTATTTCTAGCTTTTAGTTAAGTGCAATGATCCAAGATGATTTCAGATGTTCAGGAAAGCATCCATATCCATGGAGGGCAAGGAGTCCTCACAAGGAGCCCACTACCCCTGGGGCATATCTGTTCCATCTTCACTGTCTTCAACTACACTCTGTATTTGAACTTTTAAAATTCCATAATCTAACAAGTTTAGTGGGGGCCAGACCTAGCTGTTCACCTGAATGCCTCTTGAGTCCTCCTGGTTTTAGTTCTGTGTGTCCCATCTCGCGTGGAGTGAGATGGAAGCCTTAGCACCAAGGGCAGCTGTCTTTGCTTTCCTTGATTCAGACTTTTCAAGGCATCCTTCCCTTCACCTCTTGTTTCTTTACTTTCATTCTCCTGCTCAGATCGGAAGTGCTCAGTGTCCTCATCATCGTTACTATCTGTGGCTCTGCTTCCAATGGTGACTTCCCCATGGGCAGGCACACACTTGTCTAAAGCTGTGTTCACTCCTGAAAGTTGCATTTCCCTCTTCATGAGACTTGTGATTATTATTCTAATGTAGGGCACGATGTGTGGGAGGAAATAGGGCTAGAGAGGGCTTCAAACTGTGATACATCTGCTTATAATGGCACATGGCAACTTTCTGTCGCTCTTGTCTGCTGGGTAATTTTTGCCTACTTGTAGGGCGATGGGGCTTTTAAAATCTCCATGTCTCAGCAACATCTGGGAGTTGAGCAGAAGTGGAGGTTAGACATGCAAGAGGTTGGTGCCTGGCACTTCGAGAGAAAAAGGCCATCTATATCTTTTCTGTTTTCTTTGGTTATCAATATTTTTCTGTGCCTTGAGAGAATCTGGTGGAGCAAATATCAAAGTTAATGTCCCATCTCTCAAAGGGTCCTGCCCTTTGCAGACTTTCAAAAAATCAAGTGACACTGCATTGAGCTTCTTCCATTGTGTTTCTTTATGTTCACCTGGCTGCTTCCTTAGGTGAGTTCTTGGGAAGGACTGCTGGATCAAAAGAGCATTGATCTTCAAAACATTGATATCCCTTGTCTTGTCTGTTGTTAGGTTGCATTTGTATCATGTTGTGATTGTGTGTGGAAGGCAGTTTTAGTGCCTTGTGTTATGATATTGCTTAAAGACAAACATATGGAAAAGCCCACTTTATTCTCAGAAGCATTTTCTTGCCAAACCACAGTTAAGTTCTTTTGAGTGTCCCACTCCATAAGGTTCACTGTCAGACTGTTAGCCCTCAGTACTTGAAGTGTCATGGGTTTAGGTGCTATTTGAGTATTAGTTGTTTCTCATTTTTCTTATTCTTATGTATAACATTCATTCTCTTAACAGGCCACAATATAATAAGTCTCCACTGATGGTTACTATAACATAGGTGGAATTCAGAATTGTGACCTGTTTCTGTACTTGGTCTTCTAACGTGTCTCTGCCTTGGAGGTCCATTCATTTCTGGCCAACATTTATCTGGGAGCCATTGATGTCATTTTCCTCTGGTTACCCATGCCTCATGGAGCCTGGTCCAGAAACCTCTTAGGGGTCTTTCCAGTATCTTGCCCTGTTCTCTTCCCTGGTACACAGCAGAGGGTCCATGAGGACTTGACATTGTGACCTGAGCAAGCCTGAGCCTCCTTGGTGTCCTATCAGGTTCAGTTGCTCCAGATCCTCTGTCCTTGGTGGTTGTGTCACTGACCCTCTCACAGTGCTGGTCACACTGGCCTACAGCTCCTTCTGTATCTGAAGCTGGAGTCACAGCCTCTTCCCTTTGTTCTCAGCTAAGAGTTCCTGTAAAACTGTAATCACGTTGTGGTGTGAGGACTTCAGCGAGCCCTTTTCTTACATTGGTGTAGGAAGATGTGATGTTTGTGACATGCAGTAACTTTGTCCATACAGTACTGTGACTACAGTTTTCCAATCATGAGGCCCTTCCTCATATGGTTCTCAATGGATGCATGTTAATATTCACTACCTTTTGTTAATTAGTGCTTTTTCCCCATAGAGCTCCAGTGTCTCTTTACTGATTATAGAAATCCTTCTTTTCTCTGGTGAAGACTAAGTCACCCAGATTAGACCCAGGTCTTTGGGTATTATACTGTAGGTCACCCAGTCTGCTGGAGGGCAGAGACTGGGTCTCACGGTTCCCTGGAGTTCTAGGAATGACTTGTATATGTGGTCTGTTGATTTTTTTTTTCCAAGTGGTCTTGATTTAGTCCAAAAGCTCTTCTTCCATCCTTCCTTACTCATGAGAAAGCATCCCCCTCTATTACTTCTTTATTTTCCTTCTGCTTCAATATTATATCTTTTAACTTTAGAATAGGACTCTAAGGGAATAATGGGAAATATACCAATGATATGTGAACAAAAATTTAATGTTGCTTACATAATTCTTGACATATGGTAACTGTTCCTTGTGAACTACACCCACTGAAACACATGCAAACACATACAGATTGTGGGTAAATTCAATCCAATCTTTTTGTAACAAGAAGGGAGATCTGTCTCTATTGAGGAACGAGTGGTAAAACTTTCGGTCAGCCCTTTCCAATGGCTAACCTCCTAAGAAACTTCCAGGTGATTCTATCAACTTCTTTTCCTATTCCTATGCTTTTAACCTAAAGGACATTTTAAAACTCAATATCCATTTTCAGCCTAGTATCTTGTTAACACACTCATGATGTCTTATCAATGCAATGCCACTCTAGGGAGCTAATTCCCTGCTTCAGAGATTCCTGCCTTGTTTGCCTAGAGCAATTATCTGGCCACTACCTGGGATGTGCTGTGAACTTGGAGTAGCACCTGTGGATCCTCAGCACATTCTGCCCATAGGCCCCAGTGGGTATGAGATTTGTGCAGTTGAGAAGTTCTGATTCTGCCTGAGTTGCCTGAGAACAGCTCTTGGATTGTGGCCTTCTCAGCCAGAATTCAAGAATCACGTGTGAAGTTCATTTTCCCCAAGTTTGGGTGGAGTTCAGTGAAAACCTCATAGGAGAGTTTTTGTGTATAGTTCCAGCAACTCACTTTGATTGCTGTGGTAAGAAATTTTTCCTTAGTGCTGAAAACTCAGAAGAAATTTCTGTTTTAGTTGTTGTGATAACCACCATCACTGTGGATCAGAACCACATAGATGTATGCTTGCAAAATGGCTAAATGTTCGTGATCCATTTGGTCACAGTAGCAAGCAATGCATTTCCAGTGTGGTGGGCAAAATCATAACTCTTAAACATAATTTTTGAAAATATAATGATGTCTAGTAAAAACAATTTTTGAAAGAACACTAATATTTTGTTTTCACAATTTAAGACATATTTAAACCTATAGATATAAATGGAATATGAGTTGGAGTTATAAAAATGTAAATAGAATATTTTTGGAATTCTTTTGCTGTAAATGGATTATAATAACTCAGCCTACTTATTTATTTATTTATTCTAATCAGTTATACATGACAGCAGAATGCTCTTCAATTCATTGTACACAAATGGAGCAGATTTTTTTTCACTTCTCTGGTTGTACCCAAAGTAGGGGCACACCATTCGTGCAATCATACATGTACCTAGAGTAATGATGAGTGTCTCACTGCACCATCTTTTCTACTCCCCATACCTCCTTCCCACCTCCCCTTTGCCAAATCCAAAGTTCCTCCACTCATCCCAACTGCCCCCCTCCCCCTGCCCATTGTGGATTAGCTTCCCATTTATCAGGGGAAACACTTGGCCTTTAGTTTTTTGGGATTGGCTTACTTCATTTACCATTATATTCTCTAACTCCATCCATTTACCTGCAAATGCCATAATTTTACACTCTTTTATTGCTGAGTAATACTCTATTGTGTATATACACCACAGTTTCTTTATCCATTCATCTATTGAAGGGCATCTAGTTTGGTTTCACAGTTTGGCTATTGTGAATTGTGCTGCTCTGAACATTGATGTGGCTGTGTACTGTACTATGCTGTTTTTAAGTTCTTTGGGTATAAACCAAGAAGTGGGATAACTGGGTGAAATGGTGGTTCCATTCCAAGTTTTCTAAGGATTCTTCATACTGCTTTCCAGATTGGTTGCACCAATTTGCAGTCCCACCAGCAATGTATGAGTGTACCTTTTCCCTCACATTCTCATCAACAGTTATTGTTGTTTGTATTCTTGATAACTACCATTTTGACTGGCATGAGATGAAATCTTAGAGTAGTTTTGATTTTCATTTTTCTAATTACTAGAGATGTTGAACATTTTTTTTCATATATTGTTGATTGGTTGTATATCTTCTTCTGAGAAGTGTCTGTTCATCTCCTTAGCCCATTTATTGATTGGGTTATTTGTTTTTTGATGTTAAGGTTTTTGAGTTCTTTATATATCCTTTACATCTATCTATCTATATGATGTGTGTATGGCAAAAATTTGCTCCCAAAATGTAGACTCTCTTTTCACCTCATTGATTGTTTTGTTTTCTGAGAAGAAGATTTTTAGTTTGAATCCATCCCATTTATTGACTCTTGATTTTATTTCTTGTGCTTTAGGAGTCTTGTTAAGGAAGTCAGGGCTTAATCCAACATGATGAAGATTTGGGCCTACTTTTTCTTCTATTAGGCATAGGATCTCTGGTCTAATTCCTTGGTTCTTAATCCACTTTGAGTTGAGTTTTGTGCATGGTGAGAGATAGGTGGTTAGTTTGTTAGGCTGCTTATTCCCAGTACCATTTGTTGAAGAGGCTATCTTTTATCCAATGTATGTTTTTGGCACCTTTGTATAGTATTAGATAACTGTATTTATGTGAGTTTGTCTCTGTGTCTTCTATTCTATACCACCGGTCTACATGTCTATTTTAGTACCAATACCATGCCATTTTTGTTGCTATAGCTTTGTAGTGTAGTTTAAGGTCTGGTATTGTGATGCCTCCTGCTTCACTCTTCTTGCCAAGGATTGTTTTGGCTATTCTGGGTCCCTTATTTTTCCAAATGAAGTTCATGATTGCTTTTTCTATATCTATAAGGTATGATACTAGGATTTTAATTGGAATTGCACTAAGTGTGTATAGTGCTTTGAGTAGTATGGTCATTTTGACAATATTAAGTCTGCCTATCCAGGAGCACGGGCGATCTTTCCATTTTATAAGGTCTTCTTTAGTGTTCACTGGTTTTCATTGTAGAAGTCTTTTACCTCTTTCATTATATTGATTTCCAAGCTTTTTCTTTTCTTTTCTTTCTTTCTTTCTTTCTTTTTTTTTGAGCTATTCTTAATGGGGTAGTTTTCCTAATTTTTCTTTCAGAGGATTCATCACTGAAGTATAGAAATGCATTTGTTTTATGGGTATTGATTTTATATTCTGCTAGTTTGTTGAATTCATTTATTAATTTTATAACTTTTCTGGTGGAATTTTTTGGATTCTTTAAGTATAGAATCATGTCATTGGCAAATAATGATAGTTTGAGTTCTTCTTTTCCTATTTGTATCCTTTAATATCTTTTTCCATTTAATTGCTCTGGCTAGAGTTTCAAGAACTATGTGGAACAGAAGTGGTGAGAAAGGACATCCCTGTCTTGTCCCAGTTTTTAGAGGGAATGCTTTTAATTTTTCTCCATTTAAAATGATGTTGGCTTTATTTGTTTGGTAGGCTTTTGATGGCACTTAAAATGATGTTGGCCTTGGGTTTAGCATATGTAGCTTTTACAATGTTGAGGTATGTTCCTACTATCCCTAATTTTTTGAATGTTTTGAACATGAAAGGGTGCTGTATTTTGTCAAACATTTTCTCTTCATCAATTGATCTTATCTTTAAGTCTATTGATGTGATGAATTATGTGTACTGATTCCCGTATGTTGAACCAAACTTGCATGCCTAGAATGAATTCCACTTGATCATGATGCACAGTTTTCAAAATATGTTTTTGTATGCCATTTGCCAGAATTTTATTGAGGATTTTTGCATCTCAATTTTGGCATCAGGGCTATTGGTCTGAAATTTTCTTTCCTTGATGTGTCTCTGTCTGGTTTTGGTATAGAATGAGTTTGGAAGGGTTCCCTCCTTTTCTATTTCATGGAATAATTTGAGGAGTATTGGTATTAATTCTTCTTCACAGGTCTTGTAGAACTTGACTGAAAATCCATCTGGTACCAGGCTTTATTTGGTTGATAGGCTTTTGATGGCGTCTTCTACTTCTTTGCTTGAAATTGATCTCATTAAATTGTGAATGTCCCCCTGGTTCAGTTTGGATAGATCATATGCTTCTAGGAATTTGTCAGTGTCTTTGAGGTTTTCTATTTTACTGGAGTATAAATTTTCAAAATAGTTTCTAATTGTCTTTTGTATTTCAATAGTGTCTGTCATGATATTTCCTTTTCCATCACAAATTTTAGTAATTTGAATTTTCTCTCTCCTTCTTTTCATTAGGGTGACTAAGGGTTTGTCAATTTCATTTCTATTTTTATAAAACCAGCTTTTTGTTTTGTCAGTTTTTTGAGTTGTTTCTTTTGTTTCAATTTCATTGATTTCCTGTCTTCTACTACTTTTGGTGTTGTTTTTTTCTTATTTTTCTAGGGCTTTGAGATATAATGTCAAGTCATTTATTTGTTGACTTTTTCTTTTTTAATGAATGAGCTTAATTCAATGAACTTTTCTCTTAGCACTGCCTTCATAGTATCCCAGAGATTTTGATATGTTGTATTAGACTTCTCGTTTACCTCTAAGAATTTTTTTTATTTCCTCCCTGATGTCTTCTGTTATCCATGCATCATTCCATAGTGTATTATTTAGATTTCAGGTGTTGGGGTAGCTTCTATTTTTTATTTTATCATTGATATTTAATTTCATTCCCTTATGGTCAGATAGAATGCAGGTAGTATCTCTATTTTTTTTTTTTTTGTATTTTCTAAGACTTGCTTTGTGACATAACATATGGTCTGTTTTGGAGAAGGATCCATGTGCTGCTGAGAAAAAAGTGTATCCGCTGGTTGGTGGATGCAATATTCTATATATGTTTTTTAAGTCCAAATTATTGATTATTTTATTGAGTTCTATAGGTTTTTTTTGTTTACCAACCAAGTAAAGCCTGGGACCAGATGAGTTTTTTTGTTTAGAAGATCTATCCAGTGGTGAGAGAGGTGTGTTAAAGTCACCCAATATTATTGTGCTATGATCTATTTGATTCTTGAAGTTGAGAAGGGTTTGTTTGATATACATAGATGCCCCATTGTTTTGGGGCATCTATGTATATCATAAATACTTATGATTGTTATGTCCTGTTGATATATGATAACATTATTTATCCCTTTTCACTGACTTTTATTTGAAGTCTACTTTATCTGACATGAGGATGGAACCCCCTGCTTGTTTACATGGTCCATGTGAGTGATACATTTTCTCTCATCCTTTCACTTTCAGTCTGTGGATGTCTTTTCCTGTGAGATGAATCTCTTGAAGGCAGTATATGTTTTTTTTTTTTAATCCAATCTGCCAGTCTATGTCTTTAATTGATGAGTTTAGGCCATTCACATTCAGGGTTATTATTGAAATATATTTTATATTCTTGGTCATTTTGGTTTATTTTTGGTTTTTAACTTGACTTGGTTTCTTCTTTGATTGGCCTTTCCTTTAGTGTAGTTCCTTGCTTTGAAGATTTTCATTGCAGTTTTTCATTACCTCCTCATGGAATATTTTTCCAAGAATGTTCTGTAGTGCCGGCTTTCTCGCTGAAAATTCTTTTAACTTTTGTTTATCATGGAAGGTTTTTATTTTATCATCAACTCTGAAGCTTAATTTTGCTGGATATAAATTCTTTGACATCCATTTTCTTTTAGAGCTTAATATATGTTGTTCCAGGATCTCCTGGCCCTGAAGGTCTGGGTTGAAAAATCTGCTGATATGAATTGTTCTCCCCCTATATGTAATCTGATTTTCTTTCTTGTTGCCTTTAAAATTCTAACCTTATTCTGTATACTAGTCATTTTCACAATGTGCTTTAGTATACATCTATTGTGATTTTGGGCATTTGGTGTCCTGTAAGTCTTTTACATTTGATTTTTCAATTCATTCTTCATGTTTGGGAAATTTTTTGATACTATCTCATTGAAGAGATTGTACATTCCTTTAGCTTGAGACTCTGTGCCTTCCTCTATCCTGATAAATCTTAGATTTAGTATTTTGATGTTATCTCATAATTATTACTATTTTGTTCATGGTTTCTTACCATCTTCACTGTATAGTCAACTCTATTTTCCAGATTGTATCTTTTGTCTTCATTGTCTGAGGTCTGTCTTCCAAATGATCTAGTCTGTTGGTAATGCTTTCTATTGAGTTTTTTATTTGGTTTATTGTTTCCTTCATTTCCAAGATTTCTGTTTGGTTTTTTTCAAAATCTCTCTTTCTTGAAGTAATCTTTTGATACCTGTATTTACTCTCTTATCTCAGTGTTGAAGTGATCAATTTTTGCCTGTATTTGCTCTCTTAGGTCATTCTTTAATTTGCAGATCATTTTAATTATCAGCAGATTTTTTAACCCAGACCTTCAATTATGTACCTTCTAAACTCCTCTGTCATTTCAAATACTGCACTGTCAATGGATTCTATTATTTTAATATCTTGGTTTGTTTGGGGCATTTTCCTCCCTTGTTTTTTCATGTTGTCTATGTGTCTTCCTCTCTTTTAGTGCAGATATGAGGTATTGCAGTTTCTATCCTATAGTCTTGTAGTTTCCCTGCAGGTTACGGATACCTCACCTTTAAGGGGGAGGTCAATGTTTACAGCACCCAATGCAACTAATATGCAGCCATAAATCAATTAGCTTCTATTTAGACACAGTTTTGCTGCTATAAACAGAAATGACAAGTATGGTTATCTTCTACCATATAGCCAGTAAGTTTGCATAAAGGTTTATGGTTTCTAGTGGTGGACAGAGAGAGGGCAAAGGTAGGTTGTGATGTTTATAAGATAGAATGTGAGAATATGGAGGTATTGGATTATAGGATGAGTGAAGGGGGAATCAAAAGAAGTTGGCTATTATCAGCAGGAAAAAAAAGGGAGAAGGGCTGGGGTTGTGCTCAGTGGTAGAGTGCTTGCCTAGCATGCTTGAGGCACTGAATTCGATCCTCAGCACCACATAAATGTAAAATAGAGATATTGTGTCCACTTAAAAAACTAAAAAATAAAGATTTTTTTAAAAATGAGAGAGAGGTGAACCTATGCAAGAGTCCCTGTTGCCTCTGCAACAGGATGGTGACTGTAAGCACACCTAGTAGGGATATCTCTACTGGGCCCACAGGACCTTGGTAATGGTCTTCCAGGGCATGGTTGTTGTCTCCAGATGGAAGCATCCATGTCCCTAGTTGGTGGTGGCAGTAGCGTCAAGCCTGTAGGTACCTTGCTGTTGGGCTTTCAGGCCTCAGTCAGTGTCCCAAGATGGAATCTGCCCCAACTAAAGGTGGCAGAGGTGGCAGCGGAGGTAACCCAATAAGGCATTGGAGATGTCCCAAGATGGGGATGGAAGGATGGGCTGCATGATGGTGTTGGGTGGCCTGTTTGATGATGGCACACTATAGTTGGAGCTGCAATGGGCAGCTGCCTCCTGGGCCTGTTCATTGTCCCACAGTGGAAATTACTATGTGGGAAGGGCTATGGCAGTGGCTGCAGGGTCCCAAGAGGGAGTTGCTTTGGGTGCTGCCACATGTTGGTGTAGGGAACCACAGTGTGGGGTTCCTCTCTGTGTAGGAATGGAGTTCCTCTATGGAGGCGGGGCATGGGGGCCTCAGTCTATATTTTTAACTAGTTTTTGTCCTGAGAAATTATCCATTCTTAATGCTATATTTAAAAATATTTATTATACAGTTTATTTTAAAAGATTTGTATATATTTTAGATTTTAACCAATAATATTGATGAGTTATTTAATTAATATTCTAAATGTTTGTTTCATAGGTGTCGTGATGGGCAAAGGTGAGACTTACGTGTTGATGGAGAGAAATAAAGAATGTCCACATGCTTCTGCCCTTTTCAATGCTTTATTCATTCAAAGCACTCAATACAATTTTACTCTATAGGTTCTTTATCAAGAAAATGACAATCCTTAATGCTAGGCACTGCAATAGACATAATCAATCCACAGCACACAATTCTAGGTTAATTCTAAGCACTGCAAACACACTTAATCATGACAGACTCATGACAGACATTCCCTCTGTGTGCTAAGCTCAAGTGCCAGATCTAAAGTCTCAAGCTCTAAGTCCAGCAGATACACATTCACTCAGACCCTGGTGATTAGGTCAGGAACCAGGGGAGGTTTCTCCTGGGGTGGAGCTGATGGCCTGTTGAGGAGAGAGTCTAGAGAGAAGTTGCAGTTCTCACTAGGGTCAAGATGTGGCTGTAGAGTTTGAGAGTGGTAAGGATGATGCAGAGGATCAGGCAAAGGATGAGAAGAATTGGGATATCAGTTTTGGTCCTCATCAGGCTCTCTGGCATGTGGGCATCAGTGTCAGCTGGCTGAATTTCTGTTCATTTGCTCCATCATTTATACTAAATTTTGGGGCTTCTGACCACCCTTTCAATCCCTATCAGCTGCTACCAGATTTCTCAGTGACGACACTTGTCCTGAGGTTAAGGCATCTGGTCTGGTGGTTCCCTCCCTGATTTTCTTGCCTCTCACCCTTATCAGGGTGAAGGCAACATGACAGAGACTTCACTCTGAGTTTTTCAGGGTGGTGAGAAGTGACTTATTTATGTTAGGCTATGTCTGATGACCATGTTGGAGGGCTCCATACACATGCCTGGTGAGATTGCAGGTTTCAAAGTGGAGTTTTAAAGTGGAGTTGCTTAGGAGGCCTAAGTCCATCCTTACATTAGGCTATATCATAACACCCATTTACTTCAAAAAAATTTATTTATTTTTGTTAATTTTTATGTGGTGCTAAGGATCAAACCCAGAGCCTCATGCCTGCTAGGCAAGTGCTCTACCCCAGAGCTACAGCCCCAGCCCATAATACTCATTTTCTAATGGAAATGTTAGTCCTCCCATATAAAAGAATTGCATATAGCATTCTTTTTAATAAAGAAATTGTGTTAAAAAAGAAATTGTGTTATGCTTTCTGATTTATATTGTCAATTAAAACAAAAATTGAGTACTGTTTTACCCTTGAGATTTTCTAAAAGTGACCAGTCTTCTGAATCAGGGGTTGGCAGAGGGTGGGTCAATCCTGACTTGCTTTGGTGGGCTTGTTCTGGAATGGCACCATGGAGGCACTCTGGCACATCCCTGTATCAAGACCCACCCAGTAACCCCGGGTTCCTGTACCCACAGAGTTCAGTAGTCACAGATTGCATTTTCATGCAGCATCTGTGTTCATATGATCATTTTGTTATAATGGAATAATAGAAGGAAAGCATTGATGGAAATCACCCAAATCTTTGCATAAGTTCCAAATCCATGGAAGAAAAACTTCAAAATACATAAAATATATACCTTTTTCTAAATTTCCCACATATACCGAACCTTATGTTGTTCTTGTGTTCAAGTACGTGCCTAGAAAATTATAAAATAATGAACTGAGCATGCCCATCAAGGCCCTGATATTCATATGCTAGGCACAACTGAGACTGAGGTGTTTGGAAGAGTATAATGTTAAATAGTGTTTATGTTTCTTCTTTTAAAGGAAATTTGAAGCAAATATGATATGATGATAGTTAATTTTAGGTATTCAGGAATGTAATGTTCTTCATATGAGTCTTACATTGCATATCGACATTTCTGTATCACCCAATGACATCATGGCTGTCTTAGTTTGTGTAAATATGTGCTCTGATATTCAGACAAGTAAATTGCTAACAATACATTCTCACCACCTGTCTCCATTGTGAAGCAACCTGTGACTTCATTTAAAAAGTTTCTCAGTATAAACGAATGGCCACCTAGTCCCAGCAACTGCAAGCTGGCTGTCCTTCTTGGCCTGAACTCCCTGGGTGTGGTCCAAGGTGCTAGGTATATCTGAAGGAAGAAGGGGTGTCCTGTTAGCAGGTGAGTGGCCATGCAGGCTTTTGGTTCCCCTCCTCTGAAATATTGTACCTGGAAGGCTGGGGAGCAGCTCCCTTTTTCACCCTGATAATTTCTTGAGTGTCCTTGTGCAAATTTTCCATTCTATTCTGTGTACCGTTTGTACAGTGACACAGGGACATTTCTGAAATAGTGGTGGATTCAATTTAGGCACAGCAGTCAGAGGTTCCTCTAATGGTTCTTGTTTCAGTTTAGAAGTCCACTCTGCTTGGCAAGTCCCCAATGGTTCAGAAACCCTCACCTTATTGCCAATGTGGAACTTGGACCCTAGTGGCTGGTGGGGGTAGGTTGGCAAGGATTGGGAGCCAGAAGTATGTGTGTGGCTTCACTCATTCTACCCTTAGTACCAGAGGGGTGCTTTTTCCTCTGAATTGTTTCTCCCTCTTTTTTAGCTGTAAAAAAAAGGAAAAATTGGAAGTTTACATTGATCCTCATCATGATGACTCCAGGGCCAGGAAGGAGAGACCTTGGTTGGCTGTGCAGATGTTGTATGCAGACCAGGTGACCAGGCTCTTGGCAGAGCAGATGTGAACTAAGGGATGGAGATGTATCCAACCCTACCTGGACCTGGGGGTTTCAACTTTGCTTCTGTCTCAACTCTGCTCAGTGTCCCCAGACTCCAGGGTTGTCCTCAAGCCCCACCCCAGAAAATGTGAATTCCAGGTTGGGTCTCTAAGAGCATTGTTTTATACTCAATATTCAGCACTGCTTGTTTTATACTGTGCAGTGGTCTGTGTGTGTGTGTGTGTGTGTGTGTGTGTGTGTGTGTTGGGCATTGCGTGTCTCATAGATGTCACCATACAGGGTGACCTCCTGGTTCCTATAGATGAATAAGTTCTCACTCCCACATATTTGACATACAAAATAAGCTGAGAAATATAACATCTTGAGAAAGGCATGGAGTGCTGATATTGATGGTAATTCCACAAAATTGTGCAAATTCAAAGAAGCCTATTGCCTACTTCAAATTTATTGTATGTAAAATGAAAAGCACAAAATGTTACCTTTGTGGTGTATCAATCAATTCAGTATTGCTTGCAATTTACTGTTTGTTCATTTGTGTGTCAATCTTTAAGTGTCTCACTGCAAAGTAGAATAACTTTTTTATTTTTAAAGTATCTTTCACTGGTAATCATTACACAGTGTATACATTACATATTATATACCTTGAATATATATAATCTTTGCTAGCTAAACATCTGAAATAAATATCTTTCACTTACACAAAACAATTAAAAAGTAAATAATTATTTTTTTCTTAAGATGAAGATTTTATTTTTGAACAAAAATAAAAACCCTGAATTAGATTATTTTAGTTGGCATTGATTGGTTAAAAAGTCTTAATATATACCCATATAAATTTAAATGTGAGTATCCTTCCAGGAACTTCCTAATTATCTTTCTTAGTCAACTCAGGTTGTTAAAAGAAATTATTCAGTGGTCCCATGCAACCGTGAAATTTATTATGTAATGCATTTTAAAAAGCAATAGATTTCTTTAAAAATGCACAGCTCACAAAGGAAATAAAATAGGGAATTCAGATTGCACAAAAGTTAAGATGTGGGGCTGTAGCTCAGTGGTAGAGCACTTGCCTAGTACAGGTGAGGCACTGGGTTCGATCCTCAGCACCGCATAAAAAGTAAATAAATAAAATAAAGTTATAAAAAATATTTTTAAAAAGTGAAGATGATGCATTTGAAAGTCTATTTGAAGGTCGTTATGATAATTACCTAGTGTAAACCAAGGGAAACACCTACCTGATAACTTCTGTGCCAGGAAGTTGAAAGCCTACCCATTCTGCCCACTAGACTCGGCGGACAGGTAGGCAGCCTGGAGAAGGATGGACTTTTTCAAAGGGACAGGAGGGGTTCAGAGTCTTGACAAGACAGGGGTTTCTTCTGTCCTAAAGTAATGAACTGAACATTGAATTTGTTCTTCACCTGAGTATCTGGCACTTCTAAATACTGTGTGATATGCGCCACCTGGTCAGCTGAGATCTCCCTGCAGGGGCTTTCCCCGAACACTCTCTGGCATCCTCCCTGATGTCCCAGGATGCCACCACCAATTCTGCACATTCTCTGTGTTTAGTTTCTCTCTAATTCTGTTTTAAAATTTTTAAATTATTTCTACTTTATTTGATTATGTATTTTGTAAAGCAAGATATTTTGTGGGGATTTTTGGCAGTTCTGGGGATCAAACCCATTGACACTTTCCTACTAAGCTACATCCCTAGCACAACCGTCTCTGTAAATTTTGAGACAGGGTTTAGACAAGAGGCCTTGGCTGGCTTCAAATGTGGAGTCCTCCTTCAAATGTGGAGTCCTCGGAGTGCCACTGAGTCTGGCTTCTTGATTTCTGTCTACTATCATGGTTTTAGAACTGAGAATAGTGCAATAGTGCTGGACATGTAGAAAAAAATGCAGTTAGTATATATTCATTAAAGGAATTAAAATTTGTGTTTCTATGCAGATCAATTATTCCACTTTCTTTTTGTTCTGAGGATGTTTGTGTATTTAATGAGCTTGTGGCTTTCTCACAAGGCATTCTTCCTGGAAACAGCAGTGAGTATTCCTCATCTCAAGAAAAAAAAAGTGGATTATTAAATTTCTGATCTAGTTTTTCAGCCAAAAGGAGCAATATTAGGAAAAATATTAATTCTAATGTAAAAATTCTGTTCTGCAATTTACAGAACTTCAAGAACTGTTATTTCTGCATCCTGTAGTCCTAAAAGCATTCTCTGTAATAGTCACCATCATGGTGATTCAGCCAGAAGCACCCAAGTACCAGGCTCCATTAGGGCCCAGGGAGTGAAATATACCAATAGAATAGAGCAAGTAGACCTTGCCTATGCAGGTCACCCCCACCCTCTTTTTTTAGATTGAGAGGGTTAACAGAAGTATTTGAAATTGAGACATAAGATCTACAAAGGTAAAAGTGAGAAAGTTAAGAAATTCCCAATTACATGTATCGTCTTCATCAAACTGTCCATTTTAGCCTGATTTGGGAAAGCAGGGTGGATATTACCTTCCCCGTCCTTGTATTGTAGGCCTGGTGTCCTTTGTGGCTGCTTGACCTTCCTGGTTAATGCCACCCAGGAAGCAGCTCCTGCCAGAAACATTCAGATTGTCCAATGTCAACAATGAATAGCAAGTGTTAAGGTTTATAAAAGACAGGGATCCTGGGTTTGAATTGGGGTTTGGATGAGTTTGTGGCTGGTAAGACTGGAATGTTCGCATGACCACTTGAATTTTGACTCAGGTTGGAATATAGGAGTTTCCCTTCTGCTCTAGCAGCTCATGGTGAACAATGCTGGAGATTTTGCCTTGTTCATGGACTTACGGAGCAATGTTGTCACATTAGTGACAGTGCCCTCTGTGTGTGGAGGGCTGTTTTTAGCGGGCTTATGTGTGCCCCACTTGATGCAATCTGATCAGGTCATTAATAAGAAGAGTGTTCGATTGATTGAGGCAGATGATGAGACACCATCCCAGGTCAAAGGCAGCCTCCTGCTATGTGTCTGTCCTCAGCCTGGTGTCATAGGATATGATGTCTAGTCCAATGAGGATTTCTTTTGTGTTGAAATGAGGTGAGAAGGCAGTGTGTTTGCCCTGAGCTTCCTTGTGGAAGGGGTACTAGGGTGAGTGCCTACTGAGCTCAATGACTGGAAACCAGGGAGGGAGGGAGAAGGACTGTGGCTAGGTAGGCAGCCCTGGGTCAGCATACAGAGGCTTTTCCAAGGTCCAGTCCTGGGAGCCAGGCAAGTGGTATGTCACAGTTTCATGAGACATTTCTGCACCTTCTTTGCTCAACATTATATAGGTCTGCTGCTGGTTGTTAGAAATTGAGATTTCCTCTTGTCTTTGTATGCGTTTTCCTTTCTGGTTGACGGGTTCTAGGTATGAACACATAAATGACAAGTAATCCATGCAAAATACTGCTGTCTCTTTTCCTGAGAATTGGGAACCCTAGGTTCTGGGTGGCACAGCTTTTATTACCTGAAGCTTGTCATTAGGTTGCTTTTTCATAGCTACCCTGAGGCCAGATAGGCTTCTAGTTCTTCCTCAGGGGACCTCCTTCCTGGTGATCAAGGGCTCTTTCCTGCTTTTGAGATGGTTTCCCTTTCTGGCAAAGGCATTGTCCCAGGGCCTCCTGACACATTCGGGGCTTTGTGCCTGGGTTTGCCCCTCACCCCTCTGCTGCTCCCCATGCTGTTGCCCCACTTGCTCTGCATTCCTTGCTCATGCTCCTACCATCTCCACCTGGGCTCTGTGTCCTCTTGGGAGGAACCCTCATTGCCCGGGCAGGAAGACAACCTGTGTTTGGAGTGAGAATTGCTGCACTGTCCTTCAGGCCTCCCTCAGTTTCCCTAGTGTCCTTCAGTTGTTTCTTAATTGTAGCAAGAGTTTCATTTTATTTACAGTATAAATAGGTGGGTGGAAAATTAATATGGAGTTTTACTTATTGATGCAGTTTAAACTTCATCAATTAAGAGATTTGGGATGGAGCTGTCATATCCTGTACACAATCTCATTGCTATAAATTAGGACCTACAATTTTAGTAATCTCTTTGAGTGTGTGTGTGTGTGTGTGTGTGTGTGTGTGTGTCTTCTTTTTTTTTTTAAATTTTTATTGTTGGTTGTTCAAAACATTACATAGTTCTTGATATATCATATTTCACACTTTGATTCAAGTGGGTTATGAACTCCCATTTTTACCCCGTATACAGATTGCAGAATCACATCGGTTACACATCCACCGTTTTACATATTGCCATACTAGTGTCTGTTGTATTCTGCTGCCTTTCCTATCCTCTACTATCCCCACTCCCTTCACTCCCCTCCCATCTTCTCTCTCTACTCCCTCTACTGTAATTCATTTCTCCCCCTTGTTTTTTTTCCCTTTCCCCTCACTTCCTCTTGTATGTAATTTTGTATAACCATGAGGGTCTCCTTCCATTTCCATGCAATTTCCCTTCTCTCTCCCTCCCTTTCCCTCCCACCTCTCATCCCTGTTTAATGTTAATCTTCTTCTCATGCTCTTCCTCCCTACTCTGTTCTTAGTTGCTCTCCTTATATCAAAGAAGACATTTGGCATTTGTTTTTTAGGGATTGGCTAGCTTCACTTAGCATAATCTGCTCTAATGCCATCCATTTCCCTGCAAATTCCATGATTTTGTCATTTTAAAATGCAGAGTAATACTCCATTGTGTATAAATGTCACATTTTTTTTATCCATTCATCTATTGAAGGGCATCTAGGTTGGTTCCACAGTCTAGCTATTGTGAATTGTGCTGCTATGAACATCGATGTAGCAGTGTCCCTGTAGTATGCTCTTTTTAGGTCTTTAGGGAATAGACCAAGAAGGGGAATAGCTGGGTCAAATGGTGGTTCCATTCCCAGCTTTCCAAGAAATCTCCATACTGCTTTCCAGATTGGCCGCACCAATTTACAGTCCCACCAGCAATGTACAAGAGTACCCTTTTCCCCACATCCTCGCCAGCACTTGTTATTGTTTGACTTCATAATGGCTGCCAATCTTACTGGAGTGAGATGGTATCTTAGGGTGGTTTTGATTTGCATTTCTCTGACTGCTAGAGATGGTGAGCATTTTTTCATGTACTTGTTGATTGATTGTATGTCCTCCTCTGAGAAGTGTCTGTTCAGGTCCTTGGCCCATTTGTTGATTGGGTTATTTGTTTTCTTACTGTTTAATTTTTTGAGTTCTTTGTATACTCTGGATATTAGGGCTCTATCTGAAGCGTGAGGAGTAAAGACTTGTTCCCAGGATGTAGGTTCCCTATTTACCTCTCTTATTGTTTCTCTTGCTAAGAAAAAACTTTTTTAGTTTGAGTAAGTCCCATTTGTTGATTCTAGTTATTAACTCTTGTGCTATGGGTGTCCTATTGAGGAATTTGGAGCCCGACCCTACAGTATGTAGATCATAGCCAACTTTTTCTTCTATCAGACGCCATGTCTCTGATTTGATATCAAGTTCCTTGATCCACTTTGAGTTAACTTTTGTGCATGGCGAGAGAAAGGGATTCAGTTTCATTTTGTTGCATATGGATTTCCAGTTTTCCCAACACCATTTGTTGAAGATGCTATCCTTCCTCCATTGCATGCTTTTAGCCCCTTTATCAAATATAAGAAAGTTGTAGTTTTGTGGATTGGTCTCTGTGTCCTCTATTCTGTACCATTGGTCCACCCGCCTGTTTTGGTACCAGTACCTCGCTGTTTTTGTTACTATTGCTCTGTAATATAGTTTGAAATCTGGTATCGCTATACCACCTGATTCACACTTCCTGCTTAGAATTGCTTTTGCTATTCTGGGTGTTTTGTTTTTCCACATGAATTTCATGATTGCTTTATCGATTTCTACAAAAAATGCCGTTGGGATTTTGATTGGCATTGCATTAAACCTATAGAGAACTTTTGGTAATATCGCCATTTTGATGATGTTAGTTCTGCCTATCCATGAACAGGGTATATTTTTCCATCATCTAAGATCTTCTTCTATTTCTCTCTTTAGGGGTTCTGTAGTTTTCATTGTATAAGTCTTTCACTTCTTTTGTTAGGTTGATTCCCAAGTATTTTATTTATTTATTTTTTTTTTTGAGGATATTGTGAATGGAGTGTTTGTCCTCATTTCCATTTCAGAAGATTTGTCACTGAAATACAGGAATGCCTTTGATTTATGCATGTTGATTTTATATCCTGCCACTTTGCTGAATTCATTTATTAGCTCTAAAAGTTTCTTTGTAGACCCTTTTGGGTCTGCTAGGTATAGAATCATGTCATCTGCAAATAGTGATAATTTAAGTTCTTCTTTTCCTATTTTTATGCCTTTAATTTCTTTCATCTATCTAATTGCTCTGGCCAGTGTTTCGAGAACTATGTTGAACAGAAGTGGTGAGAGAGGGCATCCCTGTCTTGTTCCAGATTTTAGAGGGAATGCCTTCAGTTTTTCTCCATTCAGAATGATGCTAGCCTGAGGCATAGCATAGATAGCTTTTACAATATTGATGTATGTTCCTGTTATCCCTAGTTTTTCTAGAGT
The DNA here is from genome assembly GCF_048772815.1 of Callospermophilus lateralis. Taxonomy (NCBI): domain Eukaryota; kingdom Metazoa; phylum Chordata; class Mammalia; order Rodentia; family Sciuridae; genus Callospermophilus; species Callospermophilus lateralis. Next base: position 62,074,736 of record NC_135313.1, on the reverse strand, counting down.
TTTGAACATAAAGGGATGCTGTACTTTGTCAAATGCTTTTTCTGCATCTATTGAGATGATCATATGGTTCTTATCTTTAAGTCTATTGATGTGGTGAATAACATTTATTGATTTCCGTATATTGAACCAGCCTTGCATCCCAGGGATGACTCCTACTTGATCATGGTGCACAATTTTTTTGAAATGTTTTTGTATCTGATTCGCCAGAATTTTATTGAGGATTTTTGCATCTAGGTTCATTAGAGACATTGGTCTGTAGTTTTCTTTCTTTGAAGTGTCTTTGTCTGGTTTAGAAATCAGGGTGATGTTGGACTCGTCAAATGAATTTGGAAGTTCTCCCTCTTTTTCTATTTCCTGAAATAGCTTGAAAAGTATTGGTATTAGTTCTTCTTTAAAGGTTTTGTAAAACTCTGCTGTTTACCCATCCGGTCCTGGGCTTTTCTTGGTTGGTAGTCTTTTGATGGCTTCTTCTATTTCCTCAATTGATATTGGTCTGTTTAGGTTGTCTATATCCTCCTGACTCAATCTGGGCAGATCATATGACTTAATAAATTTATCGATGCCTTCACTATCTTCTATTTTATTCGAGTATAAGGATTCAAAATTATTTCTAATTATCTTCTGAATTTCTGAAGTGTCTGTTGTGATATTGCCTTTTTCATCCCGTATGTTAGTAATTTGAGTTCTCTCTCTTCTTCTCTTCATTAGCATGGCTAAGGGTTTGTCAATCTTATTTATTTTTTCAAAGAACCAACTTTTAGTTTTGTCAATTTTTTCAATTGTTCCTTTGTTTCAGTTTCATTGATTTCAGCTCTGATTTTAATTATTTCTTGCCTTCTACTTCTTTTGCTGTTGTTTTGCTCTTCTTTTTCTAGGATTTTGAAATGAAGTGTGAGATCATTTATTTGTTGGTTTTTTCTTTTTTTAAGGAATGAACTCCAAGCAATGAATTTTCCTCTTAGAACTGCTTTCATTGTATCCCATAGATTCTGATATGTTGTGTCTGTGTTTTCATTTATCTCTAAGAATTTTTTAATTTCCTCCTTGATGTCTTCTATAACCCATTGATCATTCAGTAACCTATTGTTCATTCTCCAAGTGATGCATGATTTTTCCTTCCTTCTTTTATCGTTGATTTCCAGTTTCATTCCATTATGATCCGATGAGATGCATGGTATTATCTCTACTCCTTTATAATGTCTAAGAGTTGCCCTGTGACATAATATATGATCTATTTTTGAGAAGGATCCATGTGCTACTGAGAAAAAAGTGTAACTGCTTGATGTTGGGTGGTATATTCTATATATGTCGATTAAGTCTAGGTTTTTAATTGTATTATTGAGTTCTATAGTTTCTTTATTCAACTTTTGTTTGGAAGATCTGTCCAGTGGTGAGAGAGGTGTGTTGAAGTCTCCCATAATTATTGTATGGTGGTCTATTAGACTCTTGAACTTGAGAAGAGTTTGTTTGATGAACATAGCTGCACCATTGTTTGGGGCATATATATTTATGATTGTTATGTCTTGTTGGTCTATGGTTCCCTTGAGCAGTATGTAGTGTCCCTCTTTATCCCTTTTGATTAACTTTGGCTTGAAATCTATTTTATTTGATATGAGTATGGACACTCCTGCTTGTTTCCAAAGTCCATATGAGTGATATGATTTTTCCCAACCTTTCACCTTCAGTCTATGTATGTCTTTTCCTATCAAATGCATCTCCTGTAGGCAGCATATTGTTGGATCTTTTTTTTTTTTTTTTTTTTTTTGATCCATTGTACTAGCCTGTGTCTCTTAATTGGTGAGTTTAAGCCATTAACATTTAGGGTTATTATTGAGATATGGATTGTTCTTCCAGCCATATTTGTTTATTTATGTTACTTAACATGGTTTGTTTTTCCTCTTTGATTATTTTTTCCCTTTACTGTACTACCTCCCACTGTTGGTTTTCATTGTTATTTTCCATTTCCTCTTCCTGTAATATTTTGCCGAGGATGTTTTGAAGAGATGGTTTTCTAGCTGCAAATTCTTTTAACTTTTGTTTATCGTGGAAGGTTTTAATTTCATCTTCCATCCTGAAGCTTAATTTCGCTGGATACACAATTCTTGGTTGGAATCCATTTTCTTTCAGCATTTGAAATATGTTGTTCCAGGATCTTCTAGCTTTTGAGTCTGTGTTGAAAGATCAGCTGTTATCCTGATTGGTTTACCCCTAAATGCAATCTGCCTCCTTTCTCTTGTAGCTTTTAAAATTCTCTCCTTATTCTGTATGTTGGGCATCTTCATTATAATGTGTCTAGGTGTGGATCTCTTATGATTTTGCACATTTGGCATCCTGTAGGCTTCTAGGATTTGGGATTCTGTCTCATTCTTCAAGTCTGGGAAGTTTTCTTATATTATTTCATTGAACAGATTGTTCATTTCTTTGGTTTGGACCTCTGTACCTTCCTGTATCCCAATGACTCTTAAGTTTGGTCTCTTTATGTTATCCCATATTTCTTGGATGTTCTGCTCATGGTTTCTTAACAGTCTCACTGAGCTGTCTATGTTCTTTTCAAGTTGAAATATTTTGTCTTCATTGTCTGATGTTCTATCTTCTAAGTGTTCTACTCTGCTGGTAGTATTCTCATTTAAGTTTTTAATTTGGTTTATTGATTCCTGAATTTCTAGGATTTCTGTTTGTTTGTATTTTATAACCTCTATCTCCCTGTATAGTTTATCTTTTGCTTCTTGGATTTGTGTATGTAATTCATTGTCGAAGTGATCTTTCATTGTCTGATTTTGCTGTCTAATGTCTTCCTTGAGACTCCAGATCATCTGAAGCATGTATATCCTGAATTCTTTATCTGACATTCTATCTACTGCAGATATTACCTCTTCTAAAGTTGAGTTGACCTGTATTGCTTGTGGTCCTTTCTTTCCTTGTCTTTTCATACTGCTCACATTTCTTTCTGCTTGGTGAAACTGATATGTTATTGAATTTTCCCCCTATATATTTATATTGCTCTTGTATAGTTGCAAAGTCTCCCTTTTGTGGAGAAACACAATGTTAATAGTTCTCAATATCAATAGTACATCATCTAAGCAACACGTTTTCCTTATTGCTACATTTATAGCTAGACTCTATGTCTACAAATGTTGGTTTCGATTATCATTTACAAATATAGTCATTAGTTTCATGAAAGGCATACCATTTCTGGTAGCTTGAAGAAAACTGGATTTCAGGTGTAGGATGTTATGTTTCTGGGGAAAGGAGTGAGGGTATGGGGTTAATCTAATTTAGTAACTTTGGAGAGCTCTAACCAATAGATGGGTAATTTATGGAAGAATGTATAGATTCAAATTCCTATCTGTATTTATAAGATTACCCTACTTATGAATAGTTAAATTTAGGGGGTTGCAAGTGGGATAGAGGGAGTAAGAGGGAAGAAAATAGACAACAAGTAAAGGGAGAGAAAAAAGAGAACAGGAAAAAGAAAATATGAGAAAAAAGAAAAGGAATAAAAAGGGAGAAGGGAGGTGGGGCATATGCAATTCCTCTATAGTATATTATTCTGGTGATTCAGTTGTTAAAGACCTTTTTTGTGTATAATTTTTGGTTTCACATATGTTGAGGTTGCAAAGACCCGAGGGGGGAGCGTAGAGGTGAATGGTTGAAAAGAGAGAGAGAAGAGAGAAAAAGAAAGAAAAAAAAAGAAATAAAAAAATGTCTCTCAGAACTCTGTTTTCATTTCTTCCAGTTGGTGGCGTTGTCTATTCCTAGCTTGAGTCTCTGGGTTCAGGATGGTGGTGGTGGTCAGTGTGAGAGGACTTGAGCTTCCACCTGTGGCCTCTCTACTCTTATTCTCTGAGATGTAAACCAGGTGCCTGATCCGCTGCAGAACCACACTGGTAGCCATGCCAGTCAACCGGTTGGTGGGTTTTAAGGGTTGGTGGGATTTTCCAAGATGAGTTCCATCAGTTCTTCTCATAAGGTGTTTGATGAGGTGGGGGTGTTGGGGAAACCTTATGTTTGTCAAGAGCTCTGTCAGATGATCGCACGCGTGGGTGGCAGGGCCCCTCCTCCAGTTGGAGTGGTCTGTCTACCTCACCGGCTGGAGGCTGGGCTCCTCCAACTGGGGAGGTCTGTCTACCGCTCAGGGGAGGAGCTGAGCCTGTTCTCCAGGTCGCAGGTCTGCCTACTGTGCAGGCGCAGGCGGCGGCTGAGCCCTTCCTCCAATTGGGATGATCTGTCTACCACGCCAGTGGGCCGCTGGGCCCCTTCTCCGGGACATGCAGCCTGCCTACCTTGCAGGCAGCCGCTGGGCCCCTCCTCCAATAGGGATGATCTGTCTACCACACCAGCCGGCCGCTGGGCCTGTTGTCCAGGTCACAGGTCTGCCTACTGTGCAGGCGCAGGCGGTGGCTGGGCCCTTCCTCCAATTGGGATGATCTGACTACCACACCAGTGGGCCGCTGGCCCCCTTCTCCGGGACGCGCGGTCTGCCTACCTTGCGGGCAGTGGCTGCAATTTTAGTAATCTTTTAAACACACACACACACACACACACACACCAAAAGTTCTTTTATTTTATTTTAAAGATATATTCAGTTTATTCTAACTTGGAGGGGACATTAAACCCTTGACATTCAATTATGTGTGCCCTGGATGCTTGTGAGAATGCCCTTAGACATCCATCAGAAGTCTCTTGAAGCATTAAGAGCTTTTAAACCAATCATATTGCAAAATTTAATTCATTTTCAGAAAAGTGCACAGAACAAAATGTGCTCAGCTCGCTGCAACTGTCACCTGCATGAACACCCGCTTGTTTAGAAAGAGGGATTGGGGTGTTTTGTAGTCCCATACCTCCACCAACTGCAGTTTGTTCCACTGGAGTAAACTTTATTTTTGGATTCTTTATGCAAATAAATCTCACAGTGTATACTGAGATTAATTTCAGTTTTTAAAGTAAGTAAAATCAAGGTGCAAAATTGATGGATTACTAGGAGACTAATCCCCATGTAAACTTTGGGTGCATTAGCTTTTCATTTCCTTCTAGGTGGGAACTGCCTAAGGCTTCTTGGTATAAATTTTTCTTGTAAGATATGGGATCTCTTGCCAGTGGTAGCTAGCACCTGTCTAAAAGGCAAGGCTGCTTTGTGCCTAGAGGCGATTTCATTGATAGGAGATTATGTTTCTATTATTATTGGCTTGGTGGATTTACAAAAAAGGGAAATAATTTTTTTCATTGTAGTCTTAAATTCACACTTTTACATTTTTATTTTCTTCTGAAAATTTAAATTGCCCTAGCCCCAATTTGGACACTTCAGAAGACTGTAGCTCATGTAAGTCTTTAACTGATATTGTTAAATGCCCAAATAAATTCATAAAAATTATCCAGTTTGTAGCAAGAAAATAGTATAGTTTTCCTGTTAGATTTTCCATCTGAAAGCCAAAATGAAAGGAAAAGGTATTCATTTTTCTGTTTGAAAGCATTGTGTCAGTTCTTAAGTTTGGCAATGGTAAAAAGCTCTATGATGGGTCAGCCATTAAACTCATGGCTGGGAGGGTGGATTTCATCAAAGTGACATTGGTACTGCTTTTTGTTTGTTTGTTTTTTTCAGTTCTGGGAATTGAACCTAGGGCCTTGCACATGCTAGGCAAGAGTTCTACCACTAAGCTCCCAGACCCTCTGGAGCTTTTGAGGTGGAGTCTCGGGAAGGATTATCTGGAAATGGGAATGCATCTACAAATTTCTGGAGGAATGATTTGTCCAATGATCATGGAAGGGTCCAAGTTTGCAGACCAGAGATATGATTAAGACAGATTCTGGTCTAGTGATTCTCAACCCTGGCTGCACACTACAAACATTTTTGGACCTGTAAAAAAAAGTCTGATATTCAGTTTATTATCAAGCCTTTAAGGAAGGGCAGGGTTCAGACATGGGTGTGTTTAGAAAGCTGTGCCGCCAAGGTTGAGATACATTTCTCTTTGTTTCCAGCCCCCAAGGACCAAAGCCAAATCTTAACACCTTGATTTCCTAGCACCTGCCCATATATAGTAAATACATCACTATCCTCTCAGGAATTAGCTCATGGATGCAATAGGCCTCCTGCTTCCACTCTCCTCCTCCTCATATCAGATCTGTCAGTCATCAACTCCCTCGGACTGAATTATTTGTAAGTGTAAGGACATGCTTAAGAGTCAAGTTAAAGCCAGGCTGTCTAAGTTGAAATCACTCTACCACTTAGGGAGGATGGTAGGGGCCATAGGGATTGTGTATAGAAACTTATCAGTCTCAGCTTAAACCATTAGATATTCTTGAGGATTAATGAGTAAATATGGTTAAAGCATTTACATAAGTATATGCAAATTAAATATGTGTAAAATACATACATATGTACAAACACATAATGTAGATAAAATGAGTAAATATCTAAAGGTGTCAAAACATATACGATACCTGACACAGCAAGCCCTCAAAGCAGACTGCAATAGCTGCTTTTTTATTGTTCTCATCTGTCTTCTCAAATCATTTCCTTCCTCTGTATAGCTCCTGCCAATCCCTGGTTCTCATTGTCTATAGTTAAATTGAAAGAGTGAAAGATTTGAAAATGAAGACAGTTAGCTTTCCATGTATGAGTCAGGAAGAATAGGAACAAGTCCAGGCTGAAGAGGACTTGGGTGATACACAAATGAAATTAGTATTGTAGCCAAAGATATGCTTTGATCCCATATTCAACCTATTCAGTTTACCCATTTCCCAAGAAGAATAAGTTTAATAGACTAGAAGAACTAAAATGGGCTAGATTTGGACTCAATGAGAAAGGTTTAAAAGAAGAATCTGTTTAGTTTTAGTTCTATTTTTATAATTTGCACAATTTTAGAACAAATAATTGCTTCTTTTTATTCACTGTGTGCATGCCCTGCCTTATTTAGGAGATGACCACAGTACTAAAAACAGTTCTGAAAGCATGTCTGGTAGGTAAGATCTGTTTAAATTTTATTAATTATAGAAAAATAATTAAGCAGAGGGACCTTTATTTTTGTTTTGAAGTAGTGTGCATTACTTTATTAATTAATAATAATAAAGTATAATATTATTATTAATATTAATATTAATAAATAATATACATTAATATGTCCTCAAGTAATGATTACATTGCTAATCATTACTTGAGGACATATTAATTACTACATGGTGTTAGACAGTACTTACATGGTAAAATAATCCCTTGCTAGGAAGCAAGATGGCAAAGCAGGCTGAGCCAAAGACAGAACTCAGGGTTTATCAATCTTATTTTTAAATTTTTTTTTAAAGAACTAATTCTTTGTTGCATTTATCATGTATTTTGTTTTTTATTCTCACTTTATATAATTTTGGCTTTGATCTTTATTATTTCCCATCTTCTGATTTTGGAGTTAGTTTGCTCTTTCTAGGTTTTCAGGTGGAACATAAGCTTACTTGTTTGGAATCTCTCTATTTTTTTTACTTCAGGCTTTCAGTGGATTTTCTTCTTACTATTGCTTTAATACTGTCCCAGAGATTTTGATAATTTGTAACTTTATTTTTATTTGTGTCTAAGAATTTCTTGATTTCTTCTTTCATTTCTTTTTTGACCCATTCTTTATTTAAAAGAGTATTATTTAATCTCCATGTGGTTTCTATTATTTTTCTTGCTACTGATATCTAGTGTCATTCCATTATGGTATAATAGGATGCACAGGATTATATCAATATTTTTATAGTTCCTAAGACTTATATAGTAACTTATATAATAACCTAGAATATGACCTATTTTGGAAAAAGTCCCATTAGCTGCTGAGAAGAAGATATAATCAGCTGTTTTGGGGTGAAAGATTCTGTAGATATCTATTAGGTCCATTTGAGTTATAGTATTATATAGGTAGGATATGTCTTTATTGATTTTATGCTTTGATAACCTCTCTATTGGTAATAAAGGTGTGTTGAAATCACCTAGCATTATTGTATTGGGGTCTATCTGGAATTTAATGTCAAGGAATATATTTTTAATCTAACAGAGTACATTGACATTTGGGGTATACACATTTACTATCATTATATTTTTCTGTTGGCTCATTCCCTTTACCAGAAAGTAATGGCCTTCTTTGTCTCTTCTGATTATTTTTTACTTGAAATCAGCTTTTTCAGATATGAGAATAGCTATTCCAACTTGTTTTTGGAATCCATGTTCAAGGAGTATGTTTTTATATCCTTTTACCCTCAGATTATGAGTGTCATTTCCTATAAGATGAATCTTTTGAAAACAGCATATCATTGGATTTTGTTTTTTAATCCATTCTGCTAATATGTGTGTTTTAATTTGTGAGTCAAGGCCATTTATGTTCAGTGTTATTATGGGATATGTGTTTGTAGTTTGCTTTCATTTTAAGTTTTACTTATATTTGATTCTGATCTTCTATTGATCATCATTTGGAAGTTCGGGGATTTATTTCTGAGTTCCTCTGTGTGCAGTTTATCTTTGAGAATTCTTTGTTTTGATGGGTTGGTTGTCACCTGTTCTTTTAGTTTATCCCTGTCATTGAAAGTTTTTATTTCTCCATCAAATAAGAAAGAGAGTTTTGCTGGATAGAGCAATCTTAATTGGCAATTATTTTTTCTTTCTGTGTGTGTGTGTGTGTGTGTGTGTGTGTGTGTGTGTGTGGATTGAACCCAGAACCTTGTGCGTGCAAGGCAAGCACACTACCAACTGAGCTATATCCCCAGCCTGGAAATTATTTTCTTTTAGAGCCTGGAATATCTCATTCCAGGCCCTCCTTGATTTTAGTGTCTGAGTTGAGAAGTCAGAAGTGAGCCTTATTGGTTTGCCTCTTAATGTGACCTTAAGTTTCTCTCTTGCAGCTTTCAATAGTCTTTCCTTGTATTCTGAGCTAGATATTTTAATTATGATGTTTCTTGGAGAGCGTCTCATCTGATGAGTCTATTTAGGGTCCTGTCTGCTTCCTGTATGTGTATATCTATCTCATTTCTGACATGAGGAAAGTTTTCTGTGATTATCCAATTGAAAATGTTCTTAATTCTATTAGCTTATATCTCCATGTTCTTTTCTATCCCAGAGATTCTCGGATTTGGTCTCTTGATCTTGTTCCATATTCTTTTATATTCTGGTCATGTTCTATTCTTTTTCTCTTTAGTGTATTTTGTGTACTCAAGTCTATGTATCCTGTCTTCCATGCTTGAGGTTCTGTCTTCAAGGGCAGAAGTTATGTTTTCTATGCAATCTAATCTGTTGGTGATGCTTTCAAGTGAGTTTTTTATTTGATTTATTGTATATTTCATTTCCAGGAATTCTGTTTAGTTTCATTTTAACATTTCTATTTCCTTATTGAAATGGTCTTTTATCTCCTCTATTTGCTCTCTTAATTTAGTCCTTGGATCTTTTTGTAGTTCATTGAAAATTTTAATAATCAGTTTTTATGATTTTTTTTCTGAAATTTAATCCACTTCCATATCTGTGGGAATCTTTGTTAGAGAATTATGAGATTTTGGGGGACATTTGTTTGCCTGTTTCCTCATGTTTTCAGAGGTCCTGGACATGCACATCAATTGAGATGGATTTCCCTTCCTCTCTTATATGCATGTTCTTACATGTATAGTTCTTTTTTATGTTAGAATTTATCTGTTTTTGACAGGTGAGTGGATGTCAGGGGGGTGGTAATCTGAAGTTCCCCTCTGGTTGTTCATTCTTGGAGCCTGGTTTTTGGTTTTTGTTTTTGCTTCCCAAATTCTATGATTTGAAGTAATGTTTAGGCTCAGGTGGGGCTAGATCAATATTGTGGGATAAAATTCGATATTGTTTGGCTGGGTCATTTTTCTCGGCAGCAGGATATTTATCTTTAATCCTGAAGTGACCTGAGAATCATTGGGATAGAAGAGAACATGGAGTTCAAGGTAATGGCATTAGGAACATTTTCAACTGGATAACCACTTTCCAGAGGTAGAACCAGTAATAGCAGTAATGTCACTAACAAATAGATAGTTTTAAGATAAATGTCTGGTGCTACTTTGACATCTGTAACATTAATTACCATCTAGGTAGGAATGGTGGGGTCAGCATTTAACATCAATACCAGCAATACAAAACTGTGAATTAGATCAGGCATTTGACATCAAGTGTCTACTATGTTGTCCCCTGTATTAATAATCACATCGATGAATGGAATATGAATTACATAAACTTTGTAATTGTATTATTCAATGAGGTTATGGTTTCTTAAGTAAAAAGAAAATAGTCTGGAAAGGTGAGAAAAAGTTTGAAATATTTAAAAAATGCCACCAGAGGAGAGGTAGGAGGTAGGTAGCAGATGTTGGCACACTGAGTAAGTCGTCTTACACTTTGTAAGCCTGGTGTTGACGAGCTATTGGGAAGTGCATCCTTCCTCTAATCCACCATCTTCTCTTCCCTTAATGTTGTTTTTTTGAAGCTGATTCTCTGTTCAAATCCTGGTTCCTGGAGTGCCCTGATGGTCCTAGGGATCAGAAGCCTTGTGTGATCCCAGGCTGGACTACTATCTTTGAGCACTGTCTGTACCTTCTTGGCACTGGTGATGGCCCAAGAACCTTGTAGAATATATTGAGGAAGGAGAAGTGCCTAGTTACCCATAGGGTGGCTCTCCCATGACAGCTCAGACTACACAGATAGTCAAGCACTGGACATTCTGGGTGTGACCCCAAGTGAAGGCAGTGTTGTCTACCTGAAAATTGTTGCATTTTTCTATGATTCACATCCATCACTACAGGAAAATAATTGTTAATAACAGTAGTGAACATTCATTCACATGTCCTTTCTTAGAGCCAGGCACAATTCCTATGTATAATTTAGTTCTCATAATTAAAATTATTGGGGAGAATATTATTCTAATCCCACTTAACAGAAGAAATCAAATGTAGAGAGACTTAGTGACATAATTAATTTGAGGGCCCCCAATCATGAAAATAGTGGCCAGTGTATATAATAGGGAAATTTTCTGAGGTTCTCTCCCATAATATATTTTAATATGATGGAAATGCGTTTCTTCAAAAGAAACCATCATTGAGCACTTCCCAGGCCCCAGGGGATATAGTTGTATTCTAACAGGGTGGGAATCAGGGAACAGAAATGCCACAGTGTATAACGTGCTTGGTTGGGAGGGGGTAATCAAGCCTTAAAGGGCAACAAGTGGTTGGGTTGGGCAGGTGCTTGTTAAGCAGGTGACCGAGAGAGGCTTTCAGATTCAGTAAGACAGGAAGGATGTCAGGACATGAGCAGCATGAGCATTGGTGAGAGGAGGCGGTAAAAGCCAAGTCCCTAGGCCAGGAGTGCTCTTGCCATGTGGACAGATGACAAAGCTTGCCTGGAGGGGAGGCTGACAATGCTAGCCAGAGCTGAGATTCTTCAAATATTGTTAGAATTTAAAAACATCTGACAAGACATGGAGTTCCTTTCTTATCTCCAAGCTAATCTCTCTTTATCTGGATAAGCAGGAAAGGGCTGATTCCAACCTACTGTTTTCCTGAAGATACCAAGTCTCTGATGGTGTTCTGAACTCCATGTCACCCTGGGTAACTCCTGAGTGGAGCTGAAGCTGTCCAAGTGAGGTGACAAGTAACTCTAATGAAGAGTCCCAGCCCCTGTCCACAGGTGGGGAACTGGGAAAGGCTTCACCAATGATTCTCCCCCTACTCGGCCGAAGAGGCAGGCAGTGTCCTTTTTCTTTCATCATTCCTTCTATTCTATCCCAGGTCCATGTGAGGTGGACGTGAGGATTAGGTTCAAGGATGACAAGGGAGTGGTTGCTTCTCTGGAAAAAGACCGAGTGGAGACTGACCTGCCAGAATGGGGTGCATTGAAACTGAGAAACAACATTCAAACGTATTTTCATGCTTTAGATTTGCATTAGAATTCAACAACATGACAACATGTCATTGGGATATTTAAATGTCCATTTAAAGTTGCTGTTGGTTATGGAATGCTGGTGGCTCTTAGGGTATTCAGTGATTTGCCATGATCAATTTGGGTCTGTACATATGTGAAGATAAGTTTTACAGCAAAGAACGAGAGGGTTAAATTTTACCCATAAGTCATTGCAATTCAGGTATGAACTTATATAAATGTGATTGATAATTTCACATACAATTTTTAAATAAATACATATCTCCAGACTAAAAATGCAAAAGGTGTATGACCCTGAGAAATATTAGAATTTAAAATATTATTTTAGAAAATATAAGTAATACCTTTTCTCTATCTCTTAGGATTAATGGCATTAAATCTCAATCTGAACGCAGCATTACTGAAAATGAAAGTATCTTGATTATAAAATATGATTCTCTAATTTACTTGAGGAAAATGACAACATTTATATAGAGAGTGTTTACATAATATATAAGTGCTTTTTCCCCAGAAACAAAATTGAACAAGTGACTCCCTGGATCCTTTCCTGGGGACAGTTTGTGTAAGTAACTATGAATATACAAAATGTAATATTATCTGTAATTTATTTCTTACAAGAAATAACTCTAAGTATCTCAGAAGAATATGAACTAATAATGTTCAGTTCATTGATCTTATGTGATTGTTTGGATTATTTTTCTTTGATAATGATGCTCCTTTCAAATGCTACAGAATTTCCTTAGTGTTTTTGGATGAAATTAAAAACAAATACTTTAAAGAAGTCTTAAGGAAATATGAGGACTAAATATGTGTTCTCATCTGTCCAATATAGACAGGTAGTGGACACGGAAGGAGATTGCTAGTGTAGGGAAACTGGCTAGTGTTTAAACTGAACAGAAAAGTCAAGGTCATGTTTTATCATAGGAGAAGTGCTGGGTAAAGCAGGATATCTTTCCTGGCTCATGTTTTATTTTTACACCTTTATTCTTGGGTGGATTTTTTTTTTCCTATGTAAGAAAGATTTCCTTGAACTTTGCCTTTAGGAAACCTAAAATTTAAGTTGAACTTTACAGCTGTTCTACCAAGAGAGCCTGGGCTAAAGGTTACATTAACCCACCAGGGGCATTCAAACAATATACATAAAATGTTAAAGGAAAATTTGTGAAAATAAAGATGAAAACATCTGGTGCTTGGAAACAAATTGAGATGTGGACCCATGTGAGTAAAATAGTCACATTCTATTCACATGGAGGGCATATCTTTGGTGCACATGTGTGACACTCACACTCAGTTAATTTTTCTCATATCCTTTACAAGAAAAGTGTTGGTGCCACCCTGGGTGCCTGGAGCCTTTGGCTGTAATGTCTATGAAGGAAAATGTTGGGAGACCCAAGTGCCCAAAGCACAGATAGAAGTAACAGATTCTGTGGCCAGTCTCCTTGGATCTCTTGAAAGCAATTCCATTGCTGTATATTTGTAGGAGGAAAGGGAGTTTCAGAGCAGGCAGGGACACACACTTTCTGGAATCCTGTAGTTCTGATCCTTATTGCCTTTTAAAACTAAACCCTATTTCCACCTGCAGAATATTTTTAAGTCTGCAGAACCCTTCTATGAAATTAACAACAATCAAGGAACTTCTTATCTGCCAGAGGTTATTGCAGAATGGGAGGAAATGCAGACTGATGAGTGAACTAGAAGCTGAACTTCCTCCAATGTCGCAGTCCAGCCTCAGCAAAATAACCAGGGGGTGACGAACAACTTGTGTAGATCGATACAGCAGGAGTAGGAACCGTTTATTGTAGGACAGGAGCGGTATTTATACATTCCACACAGCTTATCTAATTAACATAAACTCAATACAGCAGTCAACCAATCAGGAATCTCAACACTTAATGGCTCACTGGCGTTACTTCACAAGCCACTCCCTCTTGCATTTTGCCAGGCGCCATGCAGACTTGTTTACAGACTCTAACACTCCAAAGGTATAGAATTTAAAAACCAACTTGGATGAGTCATGGGATATCTGTTTATTTGTTATGGTATCTTGAGTTTTTTAAAAAAATGCACCATAATCTCACTTTTTATTTCCTTATTTCTGAGAATGTAATTGATTTTTCTAAACTTGCACTTTTATGTTGTTGGATTTCAGAAATAATCACCAACCACTGCAAAATGGACTATTCAGTCTATTTTACTTAAAAAAAATGTTTTTAAACTTTTCCCTAACAATTTTAGTGTCAAAAGAATGAAAACATTTAGTTGAATTTGAAGTCACATAGGCCATTAAATGTTAATGGAAAGGAGTAGCTAACAGATATTGAGCTCTTTTTTTTTTTTTTCTTCATTTTTTACTGGAAGGCAGTTGAGAAATAGTTTATGGGAAGAAATTGTCATTAAATTTACTCGCTGTCCATGCCACAATATTTGTAAGTGATTTATCTTTCTTATAAATGACTAATTTATTTTTAAAAACATTTTCATTATTTGCGATGAGTGTGCATAATTGTTTACCTGACCTACAGGTCTTTGTAGAGATTCCTTTTGTACACATCTTTTTGTTTGTTTGTTTTCTAGCTTATGAAAAGTTGAAAACATGTTTAAATTTCATCAAATTAAAATGTGTACCTCTAGAGAGAGCTAATGCAATGGTCCATGATGTGTGATTTTATTATAAAGGCTAAGTCTTATATAAGCCATCAGATTGTTCTTAATCTTCCTTAACTTGAATCTGGACAGGCCTTTATAATTTCCAAGGGCCTTTTTGCATCTAATGTCAGTTTAGCTTTTAAAAAAAATGCTTTGAAGAAATGAACATGCAAAGGAGTTGGGGATCTGCCCAACTGGCACACTGAGTCAGTGGTAGAGCCTAGCCTGGATCTGTTTGTCCCTGGATCCTGATGCTACTTCTTGTCCCATGGCATGGGACATTTAGTGGTTGGAATCTTATAGGTTGAAGCTCAGTCTTTTCAAACTGATCAAGTCCTGGCAGATAGAGAAAGAGAATCCTAAAAAGCAAATTGTATCCTTGCCTGAGAAATGCCATTCACTTTGAAGTGTTTGCTGAGAAAAGTGATTTATAGCATTTGCTGCACAATGGAATTACCTAGGGAGTTTTTAAAAAGACTGTGCCACCAGAAATGTCGGCTTATTGCTCTGGGAGTAGCCTGGCCTTAGGACTTGTTAAAAGCTCCCGCAGTGATGGTCATGTGCTGCCAAGATGAAGAGCCCTACTGGGAGAGGGCATCGGTCATATTGTACGTGGGAATCAACCCAGGAGATGGTCCCCAGAGTTCTTTTCTCACAAAAGATTGATGACTGGAGGGTTTCAGCATTCCAGTTCTCTTACTGATTGTGTGCTCTTTGTTAAGAAAGTTTCTTTCCAATAAAGGGGGGATGTTCACCTAGGATTGCTGTATGGATCATGTAATAGTTTGGGGGTTCTCTGACAGCTGTTGCCACTGTTTAAGCATCCATCTCTTTATGAGTTTTATACAGTTAATAGTCTGCTCAATAAATGTTGACAAAAGTATCTGGGAGAAGTCAGCCTGGATAAGAGTATAGAATTGAAAAAGGAGCAAGTCACGGTCCTTTCTCTCAGAAGACTCTAGTGCAGTGAGAACAATGGTACATACACATAAATAATTTTCACGTAGTGTGTATTATCACACAGGTGGGGACAAAGTGAAGTGGGTTTCTAGGAACATGGGTGATATTTGTTTGGGGCTTAAAGGTGAAAGACTGCCTGGGAAGAGTTGATCCCCCCTGGAAGGGAAGCAGAGGGCCCCATGGAGGAGAAGGGAATGTACCTGGGCCCTGGGATAGTTTCAGGGAAGGGGGACCTTTAGGGTCTTTGGGAAGGTCTTGTGTTGAGGAGAGTTTTGACTTGGTTTTGTGAGCTCTTTTCATCTTTAAATGTTGTGAGGATCCCTGATGTTTGCTAGTGACCTGGAATAGAAAGAGAGAGGAGCCCACTAAAGGCCATCTGGTCATTATGACAAGGCCCAGTGCAGTAAGGTGATTTGTTCATGGATATTCCTGATAGCTTGCTCACCTGAAGACAAGCAAAGCAGGCGGGAGACAGGCAGACCTCTCTGCAGTGGTGCAGAGAACAAGAAGGTGGTCAGAGGCGTGGTCTCAAGTTCCAGTCCCTCCTATTCCTAGAGGAGGGCTTGGGAAAGTTCATGAGCTTCTCTGAGATTCTTTATTCAGAAAATAGCAACAAGAGAGAATTTGTTGTGGTAGTCAATGAGAGAAGGCAGCTAAGCTTACTCACGTTCTCTAAATGTTGAATCAATTCCAGATTGGAGAACGCTCTCAGCAAAAGGTGGTGGATGTGTGAGCACAGGTTCTAGTTTTGAACTATGAAGAACAGAAAGCAAGAGAGGTCTCCAGAATTAGGCTTCAGAAAACAGGGCTGAGGAACTAGAGACTCAATGAAGTAGAAAAGTTGGGTGGAGTCCAGATGGGCCACAGGCAAAAGCAAAGCAGGTATGGGGTTGAAAAGTGGGGTTTCCAAGGTCATAGTGTCAGTCAGCATTGAACCACTGATCCTTGTGTCATTATTCCACATCTTGATATTTTATATTATCAACTGACGAGCTACTGTAATTTATAAAAATACCTCTCTTCTTAAAGGAAATTGTACTTGTGATAGTTCCTTCTCAACTTGTAGAGTTATTCTGGGGTGTATCTGATACAATCAATAGAGCTTAAATTACTTTTGGTTGAATGGCTTCTGAGAAGATTGCATGGATGGTGGACATGAGAGAATTTGTGTTCCATCCCTTGAGTATGAATGAACTAGGTGGTGTGCTGGGATGGGTGCAGCAGCTGGGATGGGTAAAAAGTGAGAAAGCAAGTGCAACGGTTCTGTGGCTGTGACCTTTAAAAATATTGTTGAGAGAACAGCCAGAGGTGCTAGAGCATCAGTGCTGATGCTGGTCCTATTGGCGTCCTCATTCAGTTCCCTGGAGGGCAGTGGTCTGTCTAGCGTTGTGGGAACAAGTCAATAGCACAGTCAGTTTTGTTTAATTTCTACAGCTTCTAAGTTTGCATCTTAAATACTTCAAGGTAAATGAGGAGTGTTGATAACAAGATCTCTTCCTCCACCTAGGAGTAGATCTGCACTCTGGCTGATGACCTAATTTCCCTAACTCTCTGTGTGGTCTTCAAGTAGTAGTACCCACTCTGTGCCATTTTGGCCTTGGCACGAGACTGCATTTCCCATTCAATATGTTGGTGCTCAGAAGCCCTGTAGCAGTCCCTCTATTATAGAAGCAACTGAAGAGTGCTCAGGAGGACCCATTCTAGAAGGATTCATGGAGTAACATAAGATGCCCCCACAGCCTACTCCAGTAAGTCTGAGCTAGACCTCTGATTCCACTTGAAGGAAGTTTTTGGAACAACACTCATGTGTATAGTGAACACATTGTGATCTTAAAGGGCAAAAACAGTAGGTTGGAAGTAAGATCTCTGAGTTCTAGTTCTAACTAGAATTAACTGGCTTCATGTGAGAACCTGGGACAGTCCCTCAACCCATGTGATCTGCAGTGTCCTTGTCTGCAAATAACACTCAGGCCTCTACTGCCAAAACAAATGTTTCATAGAGATTATTTTTCCATCACTTGCATTTTGGATTATGTACTTCAAATATTTCCTATTATTACAGATAATCCAATATTGACTACAAATTGTTCTAGAAAGATGGATATTGAAAATGTTTGGGCCATTATATCCTCCAATATTTTTATTTTGTTGCGTAAAAGTAATGACATCAGGGTTATGTTAAGTATTCTGCCTATCTTTCTTATCCTTTAAATACCTTGGAATCCTTCCTTAACTTATTTCTATTGTATCAGTGAAGTTTGGGGAGGGACAGATAGCCTTGGTAACAATCCTTGGTGGTCCAGAGTGAGTGCTGTGTGCTTGCAGCAGGATGATAGACCTTCTTTCCAAGACAGATTCTGTACATTGAGGGATATATTTCCTGTCATTTCTTTATCTCTGGGAATGAAATCGTTTTGGAATGTTAGTGATTTGGATATATAATCACCTATAGTATTTTAATGTCTTGGGGATCCTTAATTCAAATTCTGTCAGTAGTAAGGTCAGCTCAACCAGAAGAAAAGGTAAAACTAGAAAGACTATCTTAACAATAGGGCTAATATTTATGTGACCCATAGTTTGAATAGGTAAGCACATCCCCTTTTGTATCATACAATGAAGTGGGGGGAAAAGTGTTTTATTCTTCTGCGTTCACTCAACAATCAACACAGAATATTTTTGTGACCACATATAAGGAGATCACCCCAATCTAATCAACTAGTTCTCCAGCAGATTCTCCTGTTGCACACCAAACAATCATTTGTTGAGCTGCATGCAGTCCCACAGATGTTTTTAAATTTCTGCATAATAAGCCTATATATTTGACCTTGTGTATTAATGCATCATGACATTTATGTTGAAAAAGCAAACTCATATTGTCTTCACTTGTGACTTGGACAGGCATACTTTCTTAGTTCTTTGAATTTTAGGAGTTTCCCATTCAAGATTTTGGCATCCTCTTTTCGGATCATACTGGAAATACCAAGCTTTCTCAAGTTTCTATTGTCCTCAAAACCACATTACTTTTTCCAGTTTCTCTTGAAAGGTCAGTAAATGTCAAGTCTGTTTCATTTCAGCACTCTAAATGCATGACACAGTCTTCATAATAGCTTTGCTTTTGCTCAGATTTTCTTGCAGATTGAAGCTGCTCCATGACTCTTAAACAGTAGAATAGATGCCAACATCCCTC